>NW_027453863.1:147115-162115 GCF_040206685.1 Ascaphus truei | reverse complement strand
CATCCCTTCACCCCCGGAGAGAGGGGACATTCTGGCACATATAACTAAGCATTGCTATGCCATAAAACGCCTGCCAGCGAGCATTGGGCATGAACTAGGTGTCCTATGCCATAGCATTGCTTAGTATGTCCCATGTTCACCTGGTTTGGGGATCCTACAGAAGATGTGTAGATATACTCATGGGTTTCCAATGTGTGCCTCACCTGATGAGAAATTGGGGCGAAGTGGCAGATGTGTGTTCCTGTGTTTGTACCTGGTAATTGGAGGCGGCTAATGAGGGTCTGCGAGCTGTACAGCTGCACATCTGGGTTAGGGACCCCAGCTTCTGTGACATGTCTCTGCTGCCACCCAGCTGTGCACAGTGGAAACACACGTAGCAATGTGCAGCATCAGGTCACTAATGATTATTATATCACTAATTAATTAGCCCAGTAGTATTTATTACATATTTTCCACACCTATAATTCTATTCCCTTTTTATATGGAGAAGTTTTTTTTTTTTTTTTAAACAAAAGTTTTTATTGATCTTTCAATCAATTGCACGTAGGATACAGAAGAAGAATTAGTAATGGGATAAGCCGTGTATTAGACACGCAGTTACACATAGGATACGGAAGAAGAATTAGTAATGGGATAAGCCGTGTATTAGACACGCAGTTACACATAGGATACAGAAGAAGAATTAGTAATGGGATAAGCCGTGTATTAGACACGCAGTTACACATAGGATACAGAAGAGTAATGGGATAAGCCGTGTATTAGACACGCAGTTACACATAGGATACAGAAGAATTAGTAATGGGATAAGCCGTGTATTAGACACGCAGTTACACATAGGATACAGAAGAATTAGTAATGGGATAAGCCGTGTATTAGACACGCAGTTACACATAGGATACAGAAGAGTAATGGGATAAGCCGTGTATTAGACACGCAGTTATACATAGGATACAGAAGAATTAGTAATGGGATAAGCCGTGTATTAGACACGCAGTTACACATAGGATACGGAAGAATTAGTAATGGGATAAGCCGTGTATTAGACACGCAGTTATACATAGGATACAGAAGAATTAGTAATGAGATAAGCCGTGTATTAGACACGCAGTTATACATAGGATACAGAAGAATTAGTAATGGGATAAGCCGTGTATTAGACACGCAGTTATACATAGGATACGGAAGAAAAATTAGTAATGGGATAAGCCGTGTATTAGACACGCAGTTATACATAGGATACAGAAGAATTAGTAATGGGATAAGCCGTGTATTAGACACGCAGTTACACATAGGATACGGAAGAATTAGTAATGGGATAAGCCGTGTATTAGACACGCAGTTACACATAGGATACGGAAGAATTAGTAATGGGATAAGCCGTGTATTAGACACGCAGTTATACATAGGATACGGAAGAAGAATTAGTAATGGGATAAGCCGTGTATTAGACACGCAGTTACACATAGGATACGGAAGAATTAGTAATGGGATAAGCCGTGTATTAGACACGCAGTTACACATAGGATACGGAAGAGTAATGGGATAAGCCGTGTATTAGACACGCAGTTACACATAGGATACAGAAGAATTAGTAATGGGATAAGCCGTGTATTAGACACGCAGTTACACATAGGATACGGAAGAGTAATGGGATAAGCCGTGTATTAGACACGCAGTTACACATAGGATACAGAAGAATTAGTAATGGGATAAGCCGTGTATTAGACACGCAGTTACACATAGGATACAGAAGAATTAGTAATGGGATAAGCCGTGTATTAGACACGCAGTTACACATAGGATACAGAAGAATTAGTAATGGGATAAGCCGTGTATTAGATACGCAGTTACACATAGGATACAGAAGAGTAATGGGATAAGCCGTGTATTAGACACGCAGTTACACATAGGATACGGAAGAATTAGTAATGGGATAAGCCGTGTATTAGACACGCAGTTACACATAGGATATGGAAGAAGAATTAGTAATGGGATAAGCCGTGTATTAGACACGCAGTTATACATAGGATACGGAAGAAGAATTAGTAATGGGATAAGCCGTGTATTAGACACGCAGTTACACATAGGATACGGAAGAATTAGTAATGGGATAAGCCGTGTATTAGACACGCAGTTACACATAGGATACGGAAGAATTAGTAATGGGATAAGCCGTGTATTAGACACGCAGTTACACATAGGATACGGAAGAGTAATGGGATAAGCCGTGTATTAGACACGCAGTTACACATAGGATACAGAAGAATTAGTAATGGGATAAGCCGTGTATTAGACACGCAGTTACACATAGGATACAGAAGAGTAATGGGATAAGCCGTGTATTAGACACGCAGTTACACATAGGATATGGAACAGCGTTATTGGCGGGGGCCAGTAACAATGACTTTTGGGTTGGTTGAATATGACACTAGCAAATCTACACATTCCCATATTTATATAGCACAGTCCATCTTCTTCACACTTGACTGTAACAGCACACGGATAATTAACAAGACAAGAAGAACCCCGCCAGGCATGTAAGTAACCCGTTTACACTGTAACAAACACCATCTCACCACTTGCTGTTCTCAATTTAAATGAGGGGCAACTGAATTTGATGGTTCACTTAACTGGTTGGAGGAACAATAATGAGCTTTTTATGATATTGGAACAAAAGGATTAACAGTTCTGCAAAGTTGTCCCACAACATCTCACATAATCGCGTACTGAAATAAGCAGCTTCAGACGTTGTGTGATTAGCGAATGTTATTTATATTTACATTGAATGTAACGTATAAAGAAAAGATCTATGTCCACTGACCTTTGTTAAGTTTTAATTGGGTGAGATACTCATCCCGTATTTATAGCTATATTGATCCAGAGGAAGAAAAACAAGAACCCCAGTGACATATTCCCCAATTCCCTGGTATACAGGAGCAGAGCGTCCTTCCTGGCTGCAGTAATGGCAGTCCCATCTCTCCTTGGGTTACCGCTCTCTGAAACAGTATGCAGCATATCAATATCCAACATACATACATACACACACACATACACACACACATACACACACACATACACACATACACACATACACACATACATACACACATACACACATACATATACACATATACACATATACACATACATACACACATACACACACACATACATACATACACACATACATACACACATACATACACACACAGATACATCCCTGTACCTTTCCTTTCTAAACAGATGTGTAACCTTTTCTTCGACATTTCTCCTTTAGTTTTAACCCTCGGCAGGGTTCGAAGGGACTGAAAATGTGTCTGACATTAAATTAACATTGAGGCAAAGCTATTTTGACGCTATTTTAGAAAGACCTAATACTGTATATTCTATTTCTGCTGGGAAAGCAGGAAGGGAGACATGATCCCTGACATAAATGCATTTTTCCTTTAAATGTAAAGTAGGGGCGTGCGTTTGCCAATAACAGTAAAATACTGGTACTCCGGGGCTGAAAATCAATTCTAGTAAACATTTCAGTTTTGGGAATTTCCCCCACAGCACCTGCACTCATTGTTTCTGCAGTATAATCTGTGCAGTATGTATGTATGTCTGTCTGTCTTTATTTATATAGCGCCATTAATGTACATAGCGCTTCTCAGCAGTAATACACGTGACAATCATATAAATAACCAATATTACAAATAACACATAATGGGAATAAGTGCTTCAGGCATAAAAGTAACATTTAGGTAAAGGTGCCCCTGCTCCAAAGAGCTTACAATCTAATTGGTTGGTAGGAACGTACAGAGACGGTAGGAGGGCGTTCTGGTAAATGCGTCTGCAGGGGGCCAAGCTTTATGCATGAGGTGTTAATTATCAGCTATGGAGCTTCTCGTGCTTCCTTAAGCAGGTGTGTTTTGAGGTGGGTCTTAAAAAGTAAGTGGCAGCTGTGCAAGGGTTAGGGTTATATAATAGGACTTCTCCTAATTACACCATTTGCTCCCACCCATCGCGGGGTAACCCTTTGCTGCCACGTTCAGTTTTGTGCCCCATTTACAAATGTGTATTAAACCATCTCCCAGAGATTTGCCTGTTTGTCTCCTTTCCCCGTTACTCTCTCTCCCTTTCCCATTACTCTCTCTCCCTTTCCCATTACTCTCTCTCCCTTCCCCATTACTCTCTCCCCCTTCCCCATTACTCTCCCCCCCCCCGTTCCCTTCCTCACACCTCGCTCTATCACAGCATCACTGCCCAGATTTTGAATTAAAGAATAAAAGTCGTCGGTGACAGAAGTTTGTTATAGAAAGTTTCCGCGTGTTATTTTTATGGCCGAGCGAGACAGAATTTACAGGGAGCTGAAATCATTGTAGCTAATTAGTTGAATGGCCCTATTATTTATCCAGGGACACGTAGTACAATAATTGCTATTGCAGGTTTGTAGCATCTCGGGGATATTAATTCCAGAGCCTTCATGTCATCTCAGTACAGTAAAACTTCCTAATGGCACCCTGAAGGTGCATAATCTCATTTTAAAAGTACTTCTTCTTTTTTTTCTGGACAAACTGGCAGAATCTCTTTCCATAAAAAACAGAAAGGGGGGAAGAACGGATAATATGTTCCTCTGAAGAAAATGTTCCTGTTTTCTTATTATATTTCAGCGCGTGACCTTTTATGCGCTCGGATGATGTGTTCGCGGCAGAACTTGCGGTGAGGGTTCCCAGGTACCTCTGGGGTTCTTATGACATGCCAGTGGTGTACGTGCCAGGGAAGGGCGAAGAACTCGATATGGGGGTGCAGATTGTTAATGGAGGATGCTAATTAGAAAATGCCCACAATCAAGATCAGGCGCACAAAAGCTTAATCGTCGGTACATCGGACAAGGGGATTCCTCTTCTACTTAACGATCCTTTGCTGAGGGATATTTCCCCGCCAAATCTTGTTTGTAAAACTCCCTGTATAGGTAAAATAAGTTGTGTGTAAAAATACAGCTAAAGAGATGGGTCCTGGGCGGGAGGCCACAGGCGGCGTCCTGGTTAAGTCTTGTACTATCATATTTAACACCTCATAAGTTCCCCACAGTGCTGCTGGAGCAAGTGACAGGCCAAAGGCTCCCCAAATGACAATGCATTCTGTTTATTGTCTCACACTAACAGGGACTAAGCACTATCCTATTGCTTTGTTGCCACTCACGTTCCTGTGTTCGGCTGCTGGATATCACATCACCCTTTTTCCTGTTTGTATGATTCCAACGACAAACATCTCGTTATTGTCCCATTTACTTTTCTGCGGTAATATCCACTAAAGTTGTTAGAAAAGGTTTTTTGTATTTTTTTTTTATTTATAACGTGTTTTGCCCGGGAGTGATACAGTGAGAGTTACCGCTCGTTTTCATGTACGTCCTGGGCACAGCGTTATAATGACAGTGTATTGTTACATGTTATACTTACAGACGTGGTGGACAGTTAGGGACAATATATGTTATGGACGTATGTAACCATTACATACAGGATTAAAATGGGATGTTTTTTGTATGCAAATCACATTATGTATGTTCAATGATATTTATTTAGCATCAACAAGGTACGCAGCGCTTTATAAAAGGACAATACAAGGCAAATAGTGTACAAACAACGGCGATGGGGGCAACAGATAAATTACCAGTTATGGGGGAGACCCTGCCCCGAAGAGCTTACAATCTACAGTAAGTGGTATGCGGGGAGACGTGCAGACAGTCGCCGTAACAATGCACGAATTCAAGTGCAGTCAGGGAGGTGAAGGAGTTCGTAGCGCAGGGGAAAAACAGCAATGAGCAGCTTCTCTTCGTAGCGCAGGGGAAAAACAGCAATGAGCAGCTTCTCTTCGTAGCGCAGGGGAAAAACAGCAATGAGCAGCTTCTCTGCAGAGGGGAACTTTCACCGGGGCTTGGAATCTGGAAAGTGAAGGGGCCTGATGAACATTAAGTGGCAGAGTGATCCACAGGTCGCCAGAGATTAGTGAAGAAGGCGAGAGCTTAAAGGTGCAGAGATGAAGAGATCTCTGGTTGAGCGGAAGAGGCGAGAAGGAGTGTAACGAGAAATTAGACTGGTTTAAGGCACAAATAATGGTAAACGCCCTGGTGGTGGTTCTGCATTACAGAGCTAAGACTCTTTAATCAAATGCAGCATTCAGCTATGTCTTTATTGCACAGTGTGCTGCGTACATATAGTAACGCTGTTCTTAAGTCCTGGAGGTTTGCGTTAACACCTGCAGTTTGCTCGACGCTCAGTGTAACCATGTGACTGCTGGCAGGGTGCTGATATCTGCCGTTGGGTGGAGGCTCAGTGTAACCATGTGACTGCTGGCAGGGTGCTGATATCTCCCGTTGTGTGGAGGCTCAGTGTAACCATGTGACTGCTGGCAGGGGTGCTGATATCTCCCGTTGGGTGGAGGCTCAGTGTAACCATGTGACTGCTGGTAGGGTGCTGATATCTGCCGTTGGGTGGAGGCTCAGTGTAACCATGTGACTGCTGGCAGGGTGCTGATATCTGCCGTTGGGTGGAGGCTCAGTGTAACCATGTGACTGCTGGCAGGGTGCTGATATCTGTAGTTTGCTCGACGCTCAGTGTAACCTTGTGACTGCTGGCAGGGTGCTGATATTTCCCGTTGGGTGGAGGCTCAGTATAACCATGTGACTGCTGTCAGTCAGGGTGCTGATATCTGCCGTTGGGTGGAGGCTCAGTGTAACCATGTGACTGCTGGCAGGGTGCTGATATCTGTCGTTTGCTCGATGCTCAGTGTAACCTTGTGACTGCTGGCAAGGTGCTGATATCTGCCGTTGGGTGGAGGCTCAGTGTAACTGTGACTGCTGGCAGGGTGCTGATATCTCCCGTTGGGTGGAGGCTCAGTGTAACTGTGACTGCTGGCAGGGTGCTGATATCTGCCGTTGGGTGGAGGCTCAGTGTAACTGTGACTGCTGGCAGGGTGCTGATATCTCCCGTTGGGTGGAGGCTCAGTGTAACTGTGACTGCTGGCAGGGTGCTGATATCTGCCGTTGGGTGGAGGCTCAGTGTAACTGTGACTGCTGGCAAGGTGCTGATATCTGCCGTTGGGTGGAGGCTCAGTGTAACATGCTGACAGGACTCGGAAGTGCTGATATTCTTACAAGCGATTTACTAACTCTTAAAGCTTTCTTCCCACAATGCCACACGACTTTCACATTTCTGCTCCCTGAACACGGCACTGTGGGCCGGGAATAATATTCACGTCTCTCAGATTATTTTATTGTCCAGCAGGTGGAGCCCTCATAGAAATGAATGTCCGCGCACAAGCAGATGTTTCTGCCTATAGCGCTGTGCTTGTCTTATGAGGCCTGCACTTCTTTCAGTGTGACAACTCCTTGCACCGGGGTGCACAGCTGGTCCCGGGGCGAGGCTCCTCCAGCCTGACCTCATATCTCGCAGGGAACTTTCTGTGTGACAACTCCTTGCACCGGGGTGCACAGCTGGTCCCGGGGCGAGGCTCCTCCAGCCTGACCTCATATCTCGCAGAGAACTTTCTGTGTGACAACTCCTTGCACCGGGGTGCACAGCTGGTCCCGGGGCGAGGCTCCTCCAGCCTGACCTCATATCTCGCAGGGAACTTTCTGTGTGACAACTCCTTGCACCGGGGTGCACAGCTGGTCCCGGGGCGAGGCTCCTCCAGCCTGACCTCATACCTCGCAGGGAACTTTCTGTGTGACAACTCCTTGCACCGGGGTGCACAGCTGGTCCCGGGGCGAGGCTCCTCCAGCCTGACCTCATATCTCGCAGAGAACTTTCTGTGTGACAACTCCTTGCACCGGGGTGCACAGCTGGTCCCGGGGCGAGGCTCCTCCAGCCTGACCTCATATCTCGCAGGGAACTTTCAGTGTGACAACGCCTTGCACCGGGGTGCACAGCTGGTCCCGGGGCGAGGCTCCTCCAGCCTGACCTCATATCTCGCAGAGAACTTTCTGTGTGACAACTCCTTGCACCGGGGTGCACAGCTGGTCCCGGGGCGAGGCTCCTCCAGCCTGACCTCATATCTCGCAGAGAACTTTCAGTGTGACAACTCCTTGCACCGGGGTGCACAGCTGGTCCCGGGGCGAGGCTCCTCCAGCCTGACCTCATATCTCGCAGGGAACTTTCTGTGTGACAACTCCTTGCACCGGGGTGCACAGCTGGTCCCGGGGCGAGGCTCCTCCAGCCTGACCTCATATCTCGCAGAGAACTTTCTGTGTGACAACTCCTTGCACCGGGGTGCACAGCTGGTCCCGGGGCGAGGCTCCTCCAGCCTGACCTCATATCTCGCAGGGAACTTTCTGTGTGACAACTCCTTGCACCGGGGTGCACAGCTGGTCCCGGGGCGAGGCTCCTCCAGCCTGACCTCATATCTCGCAGGGAACTTTCTGTGTGACAACTCCTTGCACCGGGGTGCACAGCTGGTCCCGGGGCGAGGCTCCTCCAGCCTGACCTCATATCTCGCAGGGAACTTTCTGTGTGACAACTCCTTGCACCGGGGTGCACAGCTGGTCCCGGGGCGAGGCTCCTCCAGCCTGACCTCATATCTCGCAGGGAACTTTCTGTGTGACAACTCCTTGCACCGGGGTGCACAGCTGGTCCCGGGGCGAGGCTCCTCCAGCCTGACCTCATATCTCGCAGAGAACTTTCTGTGTGACAACTCCTTGCACCGGGGTGCACAGCTGGTCCCGGGGCGAGGCTCCTCCAGCCTGACCTCTCGCAGGGAACTTTCTGTGTGACAACTCCTTGCACCGGGGTGCACAGCTGGTCCCGGGGCGAGGCTCCTCCAGCCTGACCTCATATCTCGCAGGGAACTTTCTGTGTGACAACTCCTTGCACCGGGGTGCACAGCTGGTCCCGGGGCGAGGCTCCTCCAGCCTGACCTCATATCTCGCAGGGAACTTTCTGTGTGACAACTCCTTGCACCGGGGTGCACAGCTGGTCCCGGGGCGAGGCTCCTCCAGCCTGACCTCATATCTCGCAGGGAACTTTCTGTGTGACAACGCCTTGCACCGGGGGTGCACAGCTGGTCCCGGGGCGAGGCTCCTCCAGCCTGACCTCATATCTCGCAGAGAACTTTCTGTGTGACAACTCCTTGCACCGGGGTGCACAGCTGGTCCCGGGGCGAGGCTCCTCCAGCCTCACCTCTCGCAGGGAACTTTCTGTGTGACAACTCCTTGCACCGGGGTGCACAGCTGGTCCCCGGGGCGAGGCTCCTCCAGCCTGACCTCATATCTCGCAGGGAACTTTCTGTGTGACAACGCCTTGCACCGGGGTGCACAGCTGGTCCCGGGGCGAGGCTCCTCCAGCCTGACCTCATATCTCGCAGGGAACTTTCTGTGTGACAACTCCTTGCACCGGGGTGCACAGCTGGTCCCGGGGCGAGGCTCCTCCAGCCTGACCTCATATCTCGCAGGGAACTTTCTGTGTGACAACTCCTTGCACCGGGATGCACAGCTGGTCCCGGGGCGAGGCTCCTCCAGCCTGACCTCATATCTCGCAGAGAACTTTCTGTGTGACAACTCCTTGCACCGGGGTGCACAGCTGGTCCCGGGGCGAGGCTCCTCCAGCCTGACCTCATATCTCGCAGAGAACTTTCTGTGTGACAACTCCTTGCACCGGGGTGCACAGCTGGTCCCGGGGCGAGGCTCCTCCAGCCTGACCTCATATCTCGCAGGGAACTTTCAGTGTGACAACTCCTTGCACCGGGGTGCACAGCTGGTCCCGGGGCGAGGCTCCTCCAGCCTGACCTCATATCTCGCAGGGAACTTTCTGTGTGACAACTCCTTGCACCGGGGTGCACAGCTGGTCCCGGGGCGAGGCTCCTCCAGCCTGACCTCATATCTCGCAGGGAACTTTCTGTGTGACAACTCCTTGCACCGGGGGTGCACAGCTGGTCCCGGGGCGAGGCTCCTCCAGCCTGACCTCATATCTCGCAGGGAACTTTCTGTGTGACAACTCCTTGCACCGGGGTGCACAGCTGGTCCCGGGGCGAGGCTCCTCCAGCCTGACCTCATATCTCGCAGGGAACTTTCTGTGTGACAACTCCTTGCACCGGGGTGCACAGCTGGTCCCGGGGCGAGGCTCCTCCAGCCTGACCTCATATCTCGCAGGGAACTTTCTGTGTGACAACTCCTTGCACCGGGGTGCACAGCTGGTCCCGGGGCGAGGCTCCTCCAGCCTGACCTCATATCTCGCAGGGAACTTTCTGTGTGACAACTCCTTGCACCGGGGTGCACAGCTGGTCCCGGGGCGAGGCTCCTCCAGCCTGACCTCATATCTCGCAGGGAACTTTCTGTGTGACAACTCCTTGCACCGGGGTGCACAGCTGGTCCCGGGGCGAGGGCTCCTCCAGCCTGACCTCATATCTCGCAGGGAACTTTCTGTGTGACAACTCCTTGCACCGGGGTGCACAGCTGGTCCCGGGGCGAGGCTCCTCCAGCCTGACCTCATATCTCGCAGGGAACTTTCTGTGTGACAACTCCTTGCACCGGGGTGCACAGCTGGTCCCGGGGCGAGGCTCCTCCAGCCTGACCTCATATCTCGCAGGGAACTTTCTGTGTGACAACTCCTTGCACCGGGGTGCACAGCTGGTCCCGGGGCGAGGCTCCTCCAGCCTGACCTCATATCTCGCAGGGAACTTTCTGTGTGACAACTCCTTGCACCGGGGTGCACAGCTGGTCCCGGGGCGAGGCTCCTCCAGCCTGACCTCATATCTCGCAGGGAACTTTCTGTGTGACAACTCCTTGCACCGGGGTGCACAGCTGGTCCCGGGGCGAGGCTCCTCCAGCCTGACCTCATATCTCGCAGGGAACTTTCTGTGTGACAACTCCTTGCACCGGGGGTGCACAGCTGGTCCCGGGGCGAGGCTCCTCCAGCCTGACCTCATATCTCGCAGGGAACTTTCTGTGTGACAACTCCTTGCACCGGGGTGCACAGCTGGTCCCGGGGCGAGGCTCCTCCAGCCTGACCTCATATCTCGCAGGGAACTTTCTGTGTGACAACTCCTTGCACCGGGGTGCACAGCTGGTCCCGGGGCGAGGCTCCTCCAGCCTGACCTCATATCTCGCAGGGAACTTTCTGTGTGACAACTCCTTGCACCGGGGTGCACAGCTGGTCCCGGGGCGAGGCTCCTCCAGCCTGACCTCATATCTCGCAGGGAACTTTCTGTGTGACAACTCCTTGCACCGGGGTGCACAGCTGGTCCCGGGGGCGAGGCTCCTCCAGCCTGACCTCATATCTCGCAGAGAACTTTCTGTGTGACAACTCCTTGCACCGGGGTGCACAGCTGGTCCCGGGGCGAGGCTCCTCCAGCCTGACCTCATATCTCGCAGGGAACTTTCTGTGTGACAACTCCTTGCACCGGGGTGCACAGCTGGTCCCGGGGCGAGGCTCCTCCAGCCTGACCTCATATCTCGCAGGGAACTTTCTGTGTGACAACTCCTTGCACCGGGGTGCACAGCTGGTCCCGGGGCGAGGCTCCTCCAGCCTGACCTCATATCTCGCAGGGAACTTTCTGTGTGACAACTCCTTGCACCGGGGTGCACAGCTGGTCCCGGGGCGAGGCTCCTCCAGCCTGACCTCATATCTCGCAGGGAACTTTCTGTGTGACAACTCCTTGCACCGGGGTGCACAGCTGGTCCCGGGGCGAGGGCTCCTCCAGCCTGACCTCATATCTCGCAGAGAACTTTCTGTGTGACAACTCCTTGCACCGGGGTGCACAGCTGGTCCCGGGGCGAGGCTCCTCCAGCCTGACCTCATATCTCGCAGGGAACTTTCTGTGTGACAACTCCTTGCACCGGGGTGCACAGCTGGTCCCGGGGCGAGGCTCCTCCAGCCTGACCTCATATCTCGCAGGGAACTTTCTGTGTGACAACTCCTTGCACCGGGGTGCACAGCTGGTCCCGGGGCGAGGCTCCTCCAGCCTGACCTCATATCTCGCAGAGAACTTTCTGTGTGACAACTCCTTGCACCGGGGTGCACAGCTGGTCCCGGGGCGAGGCTCCTCCAGCCTGACCTCATATCTCGCAGGGAACTTTCTGTGTGACAACTCCTTGCACCGGGGTGCACAGCTGGTCCCGGGGCGAGGCTCCTCCAGCCTGACCTCATATCTCGCAGGGAACTTTCTGTGTGACAACTCCTTGCACCGGGGTGCACAGCTGGTCCCGGGGCGAGGCTCCTCCAGCCTGACCTCATATCTCGCAGGGAACTTTCTGTGTGACAACTCCTTGCACCGGGGTGCACAGCTGGTCCCGGGGCGAGGCTCCTCCAGCCTGACCTCATATCTCGCAGGGAACTTTCTGTGTGACAACTCCTTGCACCGGGGTGCACAGCTGGTCCCGGGGCGAGGCTCCTCCAGCCTGACCTCATATCTCGCAGAGAACTTTCTGTGTGACAACTCCTTGCACCGGGGTGCACAGCTGGTCCCGGGGCGAGGCTCCCTCCAGCCTGACCTCATATCTCGCAGGGAACTTTCTGTGTGACAACTCCTTGCACCGGGGTGCACAGCTGGTCCCGGGGCGAGGCTCCTCCAGCCTGACCTCATATCTCGCAGGGAACTTTCTGTGTGACAACTCCTTGCACCGGGGTGCACAGCTGGTCCCGGGGCGAGGCTCCTCCAGCCTGACCTCATATCTCGCAGGGAACTTTCTGTGTGACAACTCCTTGCACCGGGGTGCACAGCTGGTCCCGGGGCGAGGCTCCTCCAGCCTGACCTCATATCTCGCAGGGAACTTTCTGTGTGACAACTCCTTGCACCGGGGTGCACAGCTGGTCCCGGGGCGAGGCTCCTCCAGCCTGACCTCATATCTCGCAGGGAACTTTCTGTGTGACAACTCCTTGCACCGGGGTGCACAGCTGGTCCCGGGGCGAGGCTCCTCCAGCCTGACCTCATATCTCGCAGGGAACTTTCTGTGTGACAACTCCTTGCACCGGGGTGCACAGCTGGTCCCGGGGCGAGGCTCCTCCAGCCTGACCTCATATCTCGCAGGGAACTTTCTGTGTGACAACTCCTTGCACCGGGGTGCACAGCTGGTCCCGGGGCGAGGCTCCTCCAGCCTGACCTCATATCTCGCAGGGAACTTTCTGTGTGACAACTCCTTGCACCGGGGTGCACAGCTGGTCCCGGGGCGAGGCTCCTCCAGCCTGACCTCATATCTCGCAGGGAACTTTCTGTGTGACAACTCCTTGCACCGGGGTGCACAGCTGGTCCCGGGGCGAGGCTCCTCCAGCCTGACCTCATATCTCGCAGGGAACTTTCTGTGTGACAACTCCTTGCACCGGGGTGCACAGCTGGTCCCGGGGCGAGGCTCCTCCAGCCTGACCTCATATCTCGCAGAGGAACTTTCTGTGTGACAACTCCTTGCACCGGGGTGCACAGCTGGTCCCGGGGCGAGGCTCCTCCAGCCTGACCTCATATCTCGCAGAGAACTTTCTGTGTGACAACTCCTTGCACCGGGGTGCACAGCTGGTCCCGGGGCGAGGCTCCTCCAGCCTGACCTCATATCTCGCAGGGAACTTTCTGTGTGACAACTCCTTGCACCGGGGTGCACAGCTGGTCCCGGGGCGAGGCTCCTCCAGCCTGACCTCATATCTCGCAGGGAACTTTCTGTGTGACAACTCCTTGCACCGGGGTGCACAGCTGGTCCCGGGGCGAGGCTCCTCCAGCCTGACCTCATATCTCGCAGGGAACTTTCTGTGTGACAACTCCTTGCACCGGGGTGCACAGCTGGTCCCGGGGCGAGGCTCCTCCAGCCTGACCTCATATCTCGCAGGGAACTTTCTGTGTGACAACTCCTTGCACCGGGGTGCACAGCTGGTCCCGGGGCGAGGCTCCTCCAGCCTGACCTCATATCTCGCAGGGAACTTTCTGTGTGACAACTCCTTGCACCGGGGTGCACAGCTGGTCCCGGGGCGAGGCTCCTCCAGCCTGACCTCATATCTCGCAGGAGAACTTTCTGTGTGACAACTCCTTGCACCGGGGTGCACAGCTGGTCCCGGGGCGAGGCTCCTCCAGCCTGACCTCATATCTCGCAGGGAACTTTCTGTGTGACAACTCCTTGCACCGGGGTGCACAGCTGGTCCCGGGGCGAGGCTCCTCCAGCCTGACCTCATATCTCGCAGGGAACTTTCTGTGTGACAACTCCTTGCACCGGGGTGCACAGCTGGTCCCGGGGCGAGGCTCCTCCAGCCTGACCTCATATCTCGCAGGGAACTTTCTGTGTGACAACTCCTTGCACCGGGGTGCACAGCTGGTCCCGGGGCGAGGCTCCTCCAGCCTGACCTCATATCTCGCAGGGAACTTTCTGTGTGACAACTCCTTGCACCGGGGTGCACAGCTGGTCCCGGGGCGAGGCTCCTCCAGCCTGACCTCATATCTCGCAGGGAACTTTCTCTGTGTGACAACTCCTTGCACCGGGGTGCACAGCTGGTCCCGGGGCGAGGCTCCTCCAGCCTGACCTCATATCTCGCAGGGAACTTTCTGTGTGACAACTCCTTGCACCGGGGTGCACAGCTGGTCCCGGGGCGAGGCTCCTCCAGCCTGACCTCATATCTCGCAGGGAACTTTCTGTGTGACAACTCCTTGCACCGGGGTGCACAGCTGGTCCCGGGGCGAGGCTCCTCCAGCCTGACCTCATATCTCGCAGGGAACTTTCTGTGTGACAACTCCTTGCACCGGGGTGCACAGCTGGTCCCGGGGCGAGGCTCCTCCAGCCCTGACCTCATATCTCGCAGGGAACTTTCAGTGTGACAACTCCTTGCACCGGGGTGCACAGCTGGTCCCGGGGCGAGGCTCCTCCAGCCTGACCTCATATCTCGCAGAGAACTTTCTGTGTGACAACTCCTTGCACCGGGGTGCACAGCTGGTCCCGGGGCGAGGCTCCTCCAGCCTGACCTCATATCTCGCAGGGAACTTTCTGTGTGACAACTCCTTGCACCGGGGTGCACAGCTGGTCCCGGGGCGAGGCTCCTCCAGCCTGACCTCATA
>NW_027453863.1:68076-146915 GCF_040206685.1 Ascaphus truei | reverse complement strand
GCACAGCTGGTCCCGGGGCGAGGCTCCTCCAGCCTGACCTCATATCTCGCAGGGAACTTTCTGTGTGACAACTCCTTGCACCGGGGTGCACAGCTGGTCCCGGGGCGAGGCTCCTCCAGCCTGACCTCATATCTCGCAGAGAACTTTCTGTCTGACAACTCCTTGCACCGGGGTGCACAGCTGGTCCCGGGGCGAGGCTCCTCCAGCCTGACCTCATATCTCGCAGGGAACTTTCTGTGTGACAACTCCTTGCACCGGGGTGCACAGCTGGTCCCGGGGCGAGGCTCCTCCAGCCTGACCTCATATCTCGCAGGGAACTTTCAGTGTGACAACTCCTTGCACCGGGGTGCACAGCTGGTCCCGGGGCGAGGCTCCTCCAGCCTGACCTCATATCTCGCAGAGAACTTTCTGTGTGACAACTCCTTGCACCGGGGTGCACAGCTGGTCCCGGGGCGAGGCTCCTCCAGCCTGACCTCATATCTCGCAGGGAACTTTCAGTGTGACAACTCCTTGCACCGGGGTGCACAGCTGGTCCCGGGGCGAGGCTCCTCCAGCCTGACCTCATATCTCGCAGGGAACTTTCAGTGTGACAACTCCTTGCACCGGGGTGCACAGCTGGTCCCGGGGCGAGGCTCCTCCAGCCTGACCTCATATCTCGCAGAGAACTTTCTGTGTGACAACTCCTTGCACCGGGGTGCACAGCTGGTCCCGGGGCGAGGCTCCTCCAGCCTGACCTCATATCTCGCAGGGAACTTTCTGTGTGACAACTCCTTGCACCGGGGTGCACAGCTGGTCCCGGGGCGAGGCTCCTCCAGCCTGACCTCATATCTCGCAGGGAACTTTCTGTGTGACAACTCCTTGCACCGGGGTGCACAGCTGGTCCCGGGGCGAGGCTCCTCCAGCCTGACCTCATATCTCGCAGGGAACTTTCAGTGTGACAACTCCTTGCACCGGGGTGCACAGCTGGTCCCGGGGCGAGGCTCCTCCAGCCTGACCTCATATCTCGCAGGGAACTTTCAGTGTGACAACTCCTTGCACCGGGGTGCACAGCTGGTCCCGGGGCGAGGCTCCTCCAGCCTGACCTCATATCTCGCAGGGAACTTTCTGTGTGACAACGCCTTGCACCGGGGTGCACAGCTGGTCCCGGGGCGAGGCTCCTCCAGCCTGACCTCATATCTCGCAGGGAACTTTCTGTGTGACAACTCCTTGCACCGGGGTGCACAGCTGGTCCCGGGGCGAGGCTCCTCCAGCCTGACCTCATATCTCGCAGAGAACTTTCTGTGTGACAACTCCTTGCACCGGGGTGCACAGCTGGTCCCGGGCGAGGCTCCTCCAGCCTGACCTCATATCTCGCAGAGAACTTTCTGTGTGACAACTCCTTGCACCGGGGTGCACAGCTGGTCCCGGGGCGAGGCTCCTCCAGCCTGACCTCATATCTCGCAGGGAACTTTCTGTGTGACAACTCCTTGCACCGGGGTGCACAGCTGGTCCCGGGGCGAGGCTCCTCCAGCCTGACCTCATATCTCGCAGGGAACTTTCTGTGTGACAACTCCTTGCACCGGGGTGCACAGCTGGTCCCGGGGCGAGGCTCCTCCAGCCTGACCTCATATCTCGCAGGAACTTTCTGTGTGACAACTCCTTGCACCGGGGTGCACAGCTGGTCCCGGGGCGAGGCTCCTCCAGCCTGACCTCATATCTCGCAGGGAACTTTCTGTCTGACAACTCCTTGCACCGGGGTGCACAGCTGGTCCCGGGGCGAGGCTCCTCCAGCCTGACCTCATATCTCGCAGGGAACTTTCTGTGTGACAACTCCTTGCACCGGGGTGCACAGCTGGTCCCGGGGCGAGGCTCCTCCAGCCTGACCTCATATCTCGCAGAGAACTTTCTGTGTGACAACTCCTTGCACCGGGGTGCACAGCTGGTCCCGGGGCGAGGCTCCTCCAGCCTGACCTCATATCTCGCAGGGAACTTTCTGTGTGACAACTCCTTGCACCGGGGTGCACAGCTGGTCCCGGGGCGAGGCTCCTCCAGCCTGACCTCATATCTCGCAGGGAACTTTCTGTGTGACAACTCCTTGCACCGGGGTGCACAGCTGGTCCCGGGGCGAGGCTCCTCCAGCCTGACCTCATATCTCGCAGGGAACTTTCTGTGTGACAACTCCTTGCACCGGGGTGCACAGCTGGTCCCGGGGCGAGGCTCCTCCAGCCTGACCTCACCTCTCGCAGGGAACTTTCTGTGTGACAACTCCTTGCACCGGGGTGCACAGCTGGTCCCGGGGCGAGGCTCCTCCAGCCTGACCTCATATCTCGCAGGGAACTTTCTGTGTGACAACTCCTTGCACCGGGGTGCACAGCTGGTCCCGGGGCGAGGCTCCTCCAGCCTGACCTCATACCTCGCAGGGAACTTTCTGTGTGACAACTCCTTGCACCGGGGTGCACAGCTGGTCCCGGGGCGAGGCTCCTCCAGCCTGACCTCATATCTCGCAGGGAACTTTCTGTGTGACAACTCCTTGCACCGGGGTGCACAGCTGGTCCCGGGGCGAGGCTCCTCCAGCCTGACCTCATATCTCGCAGAGAACTTTCTGTGTGACAACTCCTTGCACCGGGGTGCACAGCTGGTCCCGGGGCGAGGCTCCTCCAGCCTGACCTCATATCTCGCAGGGAACTTTCTGTGTGACAACTCCTTGCACCGGGGTGCACAGCTGGTCCCGGGGCGAGGCTCCTCCAGCCTGACCTCATATCTCGCAGGGAACTTTCTGTGTGACAACTCCTTGCACCGGGGTGCACAGCTGGTCCCGGGGCGAGGCTCCTCCAGCCTGACCTCATATCTCGCAGAGAACTTTCTGTGTGACAACTCCTTGCACCGGGGTGCACAGCTGGTCCCGGGGCGAGGCTCCTCCAGCCTGACCTCATATCTCGCAGAGAACTTTCTGTGTGACAACTCCTTGCACCGGGGTGCACAGCTGGTCCCGGGGCGAGGCTCCTCCAGCCTGACCTCATACCTCGCAGGGAACTTTCTGTGTGACAACTCCTTGCACCGGGGTGCACAGCTGGTCCCGGGGCGAGGCTCCTCCAGCCTGACCTCATATCTCGCAGAGAACTTTCTGTGTGACAACTCCTTGCACCGGGGTGCACAGCTGGTCCCGGGGCGAGGCTCCTCCAGCCTGACCTCATATCTCGCAGGGAACTTTCTGTGTGACAACTCCTTGCACCGGGGTGCACAGCTGGTCCCGGGGCGAGGCTCCTCCAGCCTGACCTCATATCTCGCAGGGAACTTTCTGTGTGACAACTCCTTGCACCGGGGTGCACAGCTGGTCCCGGGGCGAGGCTCCTCCAGCCTGACCTCATATCTCGCAGGGAACTTTCTGTGTGACAACTCCTTGCACCGGGGTGCACAGCTGGTCCCGGGGCGAGGCTCCTCCAGCCTGACCTCATATCTCGCAGGGAACTTTCTGTGTGACAACTCCTTGCACCGGGGTGCACAGCTGGTCCCGGGGCGAGGCTCCTCCAGCCTGACCTCATATCTCGCAGAGAACTTTCTGTGTGACAACTCCTTGCACCGGGGTGCACAGCTGGTCCCGGGGCGAGGCTCCTCCAGCCTGACCTCATATCTCGCAGGGAACTTTCTGTGTGACAACTCCTTGCACCGGGGTGCACAGCTGGTCCCGGGGCGAGGCTCCTCCAGCCTGACCTCATATCTCGCAGGGAACTTTCTGTGTGACAACTCCTTGCACCGGGGTGCACAGCTGGTCCCGGGGCGAGGCTCCTCCAGCCTGACCTCATATCTCGCAGAGAACTTTCTGTGTGACAACTCCTTGCACCGGGGTGCACAGCTGGTCCCGGGGCGAGGCTCCTCCAGCCTGACCTCATATCTCGCAGAGAACTTTCTGTGTGACAACTCCTTGCACCGGGGTGCACAGCTGGTCCCGGGGCGAGGCTCCTCCAGCCTGACCTCATATCTCGCAGGGAACTTTCTGTGTGACAACGCCTTGCACCGGGGTGCACAGCTGGTCCCGGGGCGAGGCTCCTCCAGCCTGACCTCATATCTCGCAGGGAACTTTCTGTGTGACAACTCCTTGCACCGGGGTGCACAGCTGGTCCCGGGGCGAGGCTCCTCCAGCCTGACCTCATAGCTCGCAGGGAACTTTCTGTGTGACAACTCCTTGCACCGGGGTGCACAGCTGGTCCCGGGGCGAGGCTCCTCCAGCCTGACCTCATATCTCGCAGAGAACTTTCTGTGTGACAACTCCTTGCACCGGGGTGCACAGCTGGTCCCGGGGCGAGGCTCCTCCAGCCTGACCTCATATCTCGCAGGGAACTTTCTGTGTGACAACGCCTTGCACCGGGGTGCACAGCTGGTCCCGGGGCGAGGCTCCTCCAGCCTGACCTCATATCTCGCAGGGAACTTTCTGTGTGACAACTCCTTGCACCGGGGTGCACAGCTGGTCCCGGGGCGAGGCTCCTCCAGCCTGACCTCATATCTCGCAGAGAACTTTCTGTGTGACAACTCCTTGCACCGGGGTGCACAGCTGGTCCCGGGGCGAGGCTCCTCCAGCCTGACCTCATATCTCGCAGGGAACTTTCAGTGTGACAACTCCTTGCACCGGGGTGCACAGCTGGTCCCGGGGCGAGGCTCCTCCAGCCTGACCTCATATCTCGCAGGGAACTTTCAGTGTGACAACTCCTTGCACCGGGGTGCACAGCTGGTCCCGGGGCGAGGCTCCTCCAGCCTGACCTCATATCTCGCAGAGAACTTTCTGTGTGACAACTCCTTGCACCGGGGTGCACAGCTGGTCCCGGGCGAGGCTCCTCCAGCCTGACCTCATATCTCGCAGAGAACTTTCTGTGTGACAACGCCTTGCACCGGGGTGCACAGCTGGTCCCGGGGCGAGGCTCCTCCAGCCTGACCTCATATCTCGCAGAGAACTTTCTGTGTGACAACTCCTTGCACCGGGGTGCACAGCTGGTCCCGGGGCGAGGCTCCTCCAGCCTGACCTCATATCTCGCAGGGAACTTTCTGTGTGACAACTCCTTGCACCGGGGTGCACAGCTGGTCCCGGGCGAGGCTCCTCCAGCCTGACCTCATATCTCGCAGGGAACTTTCTGTGTGACAACTCCTTGCACCGGGGTGCACAGCTGGTCCCGGGGCGAGGCTCCTCCAGCCTGACCTCATATCTCGCAGGGAACTTTCTGTGTGACAACTCCTTGCACCGGGGTGCACAGCTGGTCCCGGGGCGAGGCTCCTCCAGCCTGACCTCATATCTCGCAGGGAACTTTCTGTGTGACAACTCCTTGCACCGGGGTGCACAGCTGGTCCCGGGGCGAGGCTCCTCCAGCCTGACCTCATATCTCGCAGGGAACTTTCTGTGTGACAACTCCTTGCACCGGGGTGCACAGCTGGTCCCGGGGCGAGGCTCCTCCAGCCTGACCTCATATCTCGCAGGGAACTTTCTGTGTGACAACTCCTTGCACCGGGGTGCACAGCTGGTCCCGGGCGAGGCTCCTCCAGCCTGACCTCATATCTCGCAGGGAACTTTCTGTGTGACAACTCCTTGCACCGGGGTGCACAGCTGGTCCCGGGGCGAGGCTCCTCCAGCCTGACCTCATATCTCGCAGGGAACTTTCTGTGTGACAACTCCTTGCACCGGGGTGCACAGCTGGTCCCGGGGCGAGGCTCCTCCAGCCTGACCTCATATCTCGCAGGGAACTTTCTGTGTGACAACTCCTTGCACCGGGGTGCACAGCTGGTCCCGGGGCGAGGCTCCTCCAGCCTGACCTCATATCTCGCAGAGAACTTTCTGTGTGACAACTCCTTGCACCGGGGTGCACAGCTGGTCCCGGGGCGAGGCTCCTCCAGCCTGACCTCATATCTCGCAGAGAACTTTCTGTGTGACAACTCCTTGCACCGGGGTGCACAGCTGGTCCCGGGGCGAGGCTCCTCCAGCCTGACCTCATATCTCGCAGAGAACTTTCTGTGTGACAACTCCTTGCACCGGGGTGCACAGCTGGTCCCGGGGCGAGGCTCCTCCAGCCTGACCTCATATCTCGCAGGGAACTTTCTGTGTGACAACTCCTTGCACCGGGGTGCACAGCTGGTCCCGGGGCGAGGCTCCTCCAGCCTGACCTCATACCTCGCAGGGAACTTTCTGTGTGACAACTCCTTGCACCGGGGTGCACAGCTGGTCCGGGGCGAGGCTCCTCCAGCCTGACCTCATATCTCGCAGGGAACTTTCTGTGTGACAACTCCTTGCACCGGGGTGCACAGCTGGTCCCGGGGCGAGGCTCCTCCAGCCTGACCTCATATCTCGCAGGGAACTTTCTGTGTGACAACTCCTTGCACCGGGGTGCACAGCTGGTCCCGGGGCGAGGCTCCTCCAGCCTGACCTCATATCTCGCAGGGAACTTTCTGTGTGACAACTCCTTGCACCGGGGTGCACAGCTGGTCCCGGGGCGAGGCTCCTCCAGCCTGACCTCACCTCTCGCAGGGAACTTTCTGTGTGACAACTCCTTGCACCGGGGTGCACAGCTGGTCCCGGGGCGAGGCTCCTCCAGCCTGACCTCATATCTCGCAGGGAACTTTCTGTGTGACAACTCCTTGCACCGGGGTGCACAGCTGGTCCCGGGGCGAGGCTCCTCCAGCCTGACCTCATATCTCGCAGAGAACTTTCTGTGTGACAACTCCTTGCACCGGGGTGCACAGCTGGTCCCGGGGCGAGGCTCCTCCAGCCTGACCTCATATCTCGCAGGGAACTTTCTGTGTGACAACTCCTTGCACCGGGGTGCACAGCTGGTCCCGGGGCGAGGCTCCTCCAGCCTGACCTCATATCTCGCAGGGAACTTTCTGTGTGACAACTCCTTGCACCGGGGTGCACAGCTGGTCCCGGGGCGAGGCTCCTCCAGCCTGACCTCATATCTCGCAGGGAACTTTCTGTGTGACAACTCCTTGCACCGGGGTGCACAGCTGGTCCCGGGGCGAGGCTCCTCCAGCCTGACCTCATATCTCGCAGAGAACTTTCTGTGTGACAACTCCTTGCACCGGGGTGCACAGCTGGTCCCGGGGCGAGGCTCCTCCAGCCTGACCTCATATCTCGCAGAGAACTTTCTGTGTGACAACTCCTTGCACCGGGGTGCACAGCTGGTCCCGGGGCGAGGCTCCTCCAGCCTCACCTCTCGCAGGGAACTTTCTGTGCTCACTCAGACAGGTGCCCCCGGTATCTGCAGACACTGTGTATGGAAAGCGCTCACCAGAACTACGTGCAATGCGGCTGATACCTGTCTTTTTGGACGGGTTCAGGACTCTTGTTGTATGGAAGTTTTTACAAAGACCACCAAGGTATTACAGTAATTAACAGCACAGGAATGGGTCACACTGCTGTGCGATGCCTAGCTGACCCCACAGCTACATCGCACCCCATACCACAGTTACAGTAACACGGGCACACACACACAGTGTGTGTTTTTGTATTGCATGCCATGGTAAACACCGGGTGTGGGTGCCCAGACGGTGAGTGAGAAAGGAATCGGGGCACCTAAGAGCTGTGGTCACCGTAGGAAGAAACGTGTCTGTTTCTGTGCTTGTAAGGCACCATTTGTCTTTTCCGTGGGTAAGCAGCATCCCTTTGTAGTGGGAGATGGTTTATACAGCAGTGTATCCCACTGTTACACAGAATGAGAAGCTGCTCTTTGTCACAGGCAGATATTTGCTCAGATCAGGGAAGATGCCTGCCTGTTGTAGCTCTGTTTTCTCTCTGATATTGTTACATTGAGCCTTCAAAGGAAGTGAGATGGTGTATGGGGTGTCACAGCTGCAAGGAGAGCAGCCAGAATGGGCCTGAGGTATTTATGGCTCTGTCACAAAGATCAAGCTGAGCTGAATGGGAGGCTGTAAACAGAGGGAGGAGGAAATGTTTATGGCCCGTCTGCTGGTGTGTTCTGCGCTCTGGCTGCCTGGCTCCCAAGTGATTGTCATCCATTTGGGCACCATGATGTGATCTCAAGATGTTCTCACAGGACACCTGGTTCCCGTCCTCTGGTGGGTGTTAGGAAGGAAAGGGCGGGGCGGCTCCTTTTCACAGGATTGTAGTTAATCTTTTAACCCCATCTGCGCTGAACAGATATGCGACTGCTTCCCTTACACACAGGGGTTTGCAGACAATTGCAGCTCTGGTAGGGTTTGGGGAATGTCCTCCTGCCAGGAAACGTATAACACGACTTTGCATGGCTGTGGCTGCGACATGACACGGATATATACATATATATACATATATATATACATATATATATATGTATATATATACAGCACTTCTGTAAGGTTTCCCGACAGAGACTGTAAGCTCTTTGCTAGCATGTGAAGTGACTGCATAACCCTGTTCTTTTAATGTAACCATGTATTTTTTATAACTCCATGCCCAGGACATGCGTGAAAACAAGAGGTAACTCTCAATGTAATATTTCCTGGTAACACATTTGTATAAATAAAATAAATAAATGTGCTCTGATGTATAATTGTAACTCCATGTATTGTAATGTGTTTTATATCCAGTGCGGCGGCCCCCATGCTTAGTATGACATGAATATACACACAGCGAGATAAAGGGACTCCCACACTGTCACTGGCTCCTGAAACGGGGCAATCCTTCTCCAGCCTGTGGTTATTAAAGGGACGCCAGGGCCATGTTTTAGGGTATGTCCGCGTTACTCCCCATCCTGGATCAGCGCTGGGTATTACAGGTCATGTCGGGTCTCGGAGCCTGTGTCAGCCTTTCTATATTTCTATGTGTAAAGTTCTCTCTATTGTTTCTATTGTTGTTTATACTTAGTTTGTCTTTTGATGATGACCGGGACTTGTTTGCCCTCCTGTGAAAGATAAATGTTTCAGTATACGTATTTGCACATAGGGCGTGTTATTTTCAGTTCTTTTGGTCCATTGATTCCTTTAGTTTAATGAACGTATCTCCTTGGTTCCTGAGTTAGAGAGACCTACCAACTCATTCTCTCACCTTCTACACTTTATTTCTATTTCACTGTTTCCCATTTTACTCCAACGGTGGCAATTGGGTTTGTATTTATTGTTCACTGTTAGCAGGTCACAGCCATGAGAACATGAGTACTGTACAGTGTGCGTAGTATGCCGTGCATAGGTAACCCTGGCACACCGTACAAACATCAAGCTAAAGGCAGCTCTGGCTGAGCCGCTCAAAAAACCTATCTCCATTCAAATAATAGACCATTCCCTCACACGGCATTGAGCTACCAGTTACTGGGGCTATTTCTGTGCCATGAGAACCTACGTGTGAAGTTACCTCCAACACTGACCCTCCCTTGTGGTTATCCCACTGTCAGGGAAAGGTCAGGACGGGGTGGGAACATCTGAAAGCTTTCATATTGAGAGGCTCAGTGAGTAAAGGCTGAAGGAGGCTCAGTGAGTAAAGGCTGAAGGAGAAGCTCAGTGAGTAAAGGCTGAAGGGGACTTAGTGAGTAAAGGCTGAAGGAGGCTCAGTGAGTAAAGGCTGAAGGGGACTTAGTGAGTAAAGGCTGAAGGAGAAGCTCAGTGATTAAAGGCTTAAGGGGTCTTAGTGAGTAAAGGCTGAAGGAGGCTCAGTGAGTAAAGGCTGAAGGGGACTTAGTGAGTAAAGGCTGAACGAGGCTCAGTGAGTAAAGGCTGAAGGAAGCTCAGTGAGTAAAGGCTGAAGGGGACTTAGTGAGTAAAGGCTGAAGGAGGCTCAGTGACTAAAGGCTGAAGGAGGCTCAGTGAGTAAAGGCCGAAGGAGGCTCAGTGAGTAAAGGCTGAAGGAGGCTCAGTGAGTAAAGGCTGAAGGAGGCTCAGTGAGTAAAGGCCGAAGGAGGCTCAGTGAGTAAAGGCTGCAGGAAGCTCAGTGAGTAAAGGCTGAAGGAGGCTCAGTGAGTAAAGGCTGAAGGAGGCTCAGTGAGTAAAGGCCGAAGGAGGCTCAGTGAGTAAAAGGCTGAAGGAAGCTCAGTGAGTAAAGGCTGAAGGAGGCTCAGTGAGTAAAGGCTGAAGGAGAAACTCAGTGAGTAAAGACTGAAGGAGGCTCAGTGAGTAAAGGCTGAAGGAGGCTCAGTGAGTAAAGGCCGAAGGAGGCTCAGTGAGTAAAAGGCTGAAGGAAGCTCAGTGAGTAAAGGCAGAAGGAGGCTCAGTGAGTAAAGGCTGAAGGGGTCGTAGTGAGTAAAGGCTGAAGGAGAAGTTCAGTGAGTAAAGGCTGAAGGAGGCTCAGTGAGTAAAGGCTGAAGGAGGATCAGTGAGTAAAAGGCTGAAGGAGAAGTTCAGTGAGTAAAGGCTGAAGGAGGCTCAGTGAGTAAAGGCTGAAGGAGGATCAGTGAGTAAAGGCAGAAGGAGGCTCAGTGAGTAAAGGCTGAAGGGGTCGTAGTGAGTAAAGGCTGAAGGAGGCTCAGTGAGTAAAGGCTGAAGGAGGCTCAGTGAGTAAAGGCTTAAGGAGGCTCAGTGAGTAAAGGCTGAAGGAGGCTCAGTGAGTAAAGGCTGAAGGAGGCTCAGTGAGTAAAGGCTGAAGGAGGCTCAGTGAGTAAAGGCTGAAGGAGGCTCAGTGAGTAAAAGCTGAAGGAGGCTCAGTGAGTAAAGGCTGAAGGGGTCGTAGTGAGTAAAGGCTGAAGGAGGCTCAGTGAGTAAAGGCTTAAGGAGGCTCAGTGAGTAAAGGCTGAAGGAGGCTCAGTGAGTAAAGGCTGAAGGAGGCTCAGTGAGTAAAGGCTGAAGGAGGCTCAGTGAGTAAAAGCTGAAGGAGGCTCAGTGAGTAAAGGCTGAAGGAGGCTCAGTGAGTAAAGGCTGAAGGGGTCTTAGTGAGTAAAGGCTGAAGGAGGCTCAGTGAGTAAAGGCTGAAGGAGGCTCAGTGAGTAAAGGCGCTGAATAGGAAGCCGGAGATCCTGGTTCACATCCCGATGTCCTTTATCTCCATGAGCCTCAAACACCAAAAATATAGATTGTAAGCTCTACGGGGAAGGGACTTATGCCTGCAAAATTCTATGTACAGCCCTGTATGCACTGTCAGCGCTATAGACGGAAAAGCAATGATATTACTAGATCGATTCTGCTCAGGTTTTAGCTCACGGGATAACATTATGTGCTGGGGTTTCTATCTGCAGCTGGTGCCAGGTTCTCCGCTGCTAGTAATAACTTACAGGGCACGGATAAAACATGGAGCCTGCTCACCTTGTTAATGGGCTTCATGTAGCTTTTGCTGTTGAGGTTTCCCCCTCTCTTTATAAACTCCTAGGTATTGGTTGACATTGCTTTTCTGTCGGCCCTCAGCACACAATGATGGTGTTCCTGTGTCAGGCTATTAGCGTCTGATTGTATTTGCAGTAAAGAGAGAAAATGGGGGCAGTAAATCTGCAGACGGACATTCAGGACTCTGCTCCTGTTTAACTCCCTACTCAGACGCCTGTTCCCCTCTGGCTGAATGATACTCGGAGGATCACAGCGAGATCTGTGCCAGCTCACACATTCCTTCTCATAATGACATGTACAGTAATATAGTGCTCCAACTGGGATCATCCCACTTCAGAGACCAGATGTGACTGCTAGGGTAATCCTATGCTGCTGCATACTGTGAAAAGGTGCGTGCGTGCGTGCGTGCGTGCGTGCGTGTGTGTGTGTGTGTGTGTGTGTGTGTGTGACAAAACCCATAGGCTCCTAAAATCACTAATCTATCTATAATATAAACCCATACACACATAATTATATTCTATCTAACCTACCACCTGCCCAATCCAGAAACAAGATAGCAGCAGAAAAGAGAGCCGTCCTTTTGTCCAAAAAACTAATAAAACAAAACTCCAAGGTATTTTGAAGTGGGAAAAAGAGAAGAAAAAAGTATATAGGGTAGTATATTTTGGCCAAAGGAATCAGTGCTTAAATATATAGTAAATGGGTAAAGATGATGGAAGTCTTCCTCCTCATCAGGTTTGTGGGCACTCCGGCCTCTCGTCCCGGCGTATGATGTCACTTGTGATGACCCGAATCTGCAAACTTCGATAGATCTCCTACGCGCTTCGCAGTGACTCGCTGCTTCCTCAGGGGTCTTTTCCCACATCAACACAATGCTTGGAGGAGCATTGAGATCTGTGTACACTGGCGACACACTTTATTCGAGCTCGGCTAGTCCCACGAATTCGGGTATACCCGGGTGTATTGAGGTTTGTGACTGTTTTCTGCCCGAGTGCATTGAGGTATTTTCCAAGCAGGGATTGAAGCATTTTATTCCCGCTGGCTGCAATACTGCACAGTATATATATATATACTGCATTACAATTCATGAATTTATGCCATCTGGTAGACACGCGAAGCATTGCAGCCTATTAAATCCTAATCATTATCATTTAACAGATCAGCCGCCCGTCAGCCAGGCATGAACCCAGGCTGGGAAGGCAAACGCAACGGGGCTTGTCAGAGGTGAGGAGCGGCGCATTCCAGGTATCTGCCAGGTACATACTGGGTATTTGCTCGAATAAAGTGTGTCGGTGCAGTATGTGTGTGTATGTATATATGTACACACACAGACGTGTGTATATGTGTATATATATAGGGAACCATGTTTAAAATGGTTTTGAAGCAAAAATTGGCACTGTGTGCTCATTTGCTTGTCATTTCCCAGAATCCCTTGCTGCAGTGGAAGTGCTGTGTGCTGGGTGATAATGGTGAAAGGCGGGGTTGCAGACCTGCCTAAGACATGCAAATGAGCATACAGTTATATGTCCATTTGCTATATGCTTTGCTGTGGAGGGTTTTTGTCACTTTCTTTACTCACCATAACTTAACTGTGTGTGTGTGTGTGTGTGTGTGTATGTATATATATATACAGTATACAGATTTCCTCAGGTATTTTTAATTATGTGTTATATATTTTTTGATATTGCTGGAATAAATCTTGTATTTTTTGGATATGCTAGAGTGCTTTCTTTGGGTTTCTGTTTTTCTTGTTTACACACACACACACACACACACACACACACACACACACACACACACACACACTGGGAAAGGGATGATGTAGCGCCTACTATATTCTACAACCGATATCTGCGACACCTGCCACTGCAGCCGCTGAATGGACTTGTTGTGTGGGGCCTCAGTGAAGCTAGCTATCCGTACTTGGGCTACGTGGTCGTGAAGTTTGAATTTCCCAAGGAAATTGCTGGGGAAGCCGGACCCCTGGAAGTAGTTGCACTAATATGTCCTGAAGCCCGTGAAGGAGGAGAAGCCGGAGCCATAATAGGAACAAATGCGAACATCTTCAGCAGACTAGCGAAGTGGTGCCAGACTGTTGGAGAAGATGATTACGATCGGACATTGACCATTCACCCTATGTGTTTGAAGGCCTACCGACGAGCCGAAAATGAAGCAACTAACAATTCTTATGACCCCTTAGGAGAAGGCCGGTCTTCGGTCGAAAAAAGTGCCCTACTCACCATGTATGTGGAATTGAAGGAATTTCCATCAAGAAGTAAAAGGTTCCACCGTAATTATAGAAGACCCTGCTCCCGGAGAGTTTCCTGGGGGACTATTAGTAAAGGCAGGAGTGTTGTCCATACAGAAAGGAAAAACAGATACTATAGGAGTGGAAGTGAGAAATGAGACTTCCCATGAAGTGTGGATACGAAGAGGCACTGTGATAGCTCACATGTACAGTGCTGAAATTATGGGCCCAGCCAGGACAAAGAAGACTCATAACGGAAGACTGACGCCAGACATGTTCAATTTTGGAGACAGTCCTATTCCAGAACACTGGAAGAAACGGCTACAAGTAAAAAATGGCTCGTAGGCCAGAGGTTTTCGCCATTCAAGAATGGGATGTAGGAAAAGCCCATGTAGTGGAACACCAGATTCGTCTTCATGATGCTCACCTTTTTAGAGAAATGTCACGGAGATTGGCCCCGGCTCATGTGGAGGATGTGAGGAGACACCTCCAGGAACTAATGAGAGCTGCCATCATTTTTGAATCCAGAAGCCCGTATGCATCACCCATGGTGGTAGCCCAGAAAACAAACAGAGCCGTGAGGATGTGTATTGACTATCACACATTGAACAAAAGGAGCACCCCAGGTCAGTACACGATGCCACGTGTAGAAGATGCATTGGATTGCCTCTATATACAGAGTGTGTACATGACACTGCGCAGTGTCAGATGGATAACTGCTCTCCATAGGTGGTAATGTATAGGCACAGCAGAAGAGTTCTCAGCTATTACATTCCCCAGGGCTTCCACTTATTTGCAAATCCAATATATGTTGCTCTTTGTATTGCTGCTTTAGAAGGAAAAAAACATGGAAGATCATTGTTAAAAAAGTAATATTAACTGTCTGCATTTACACACCCTGAGGGAGACCCATTCCATGTATTAATGAATGTACGATAATGAAGACCATCTTGTTGCCCAGTGTCAGTCTCCATATATTATTATTATTATTATTATTATTATTATTATATCTGGTTCCCATGAGTGCACAGGATGACCCGTGCACTCATTCCAGGGGTTCAGAGACAGATCGTATTTGCATGTTTCCCTAAATGATCTTGTATTTCTAATAGCCCTGAATCCCCAAACAGAGAAACTAGGGCACACTCTAAAGATCAATCAGGCCTCTTTACAATGTACGGATGAGTTCAGCCTGAGGTCAGGCATGGACTGGGTTTCCTGTCCAGGGTGAGGGTGTGTGGCGTAGTGTAGGATGTGTTGTGAGTAACCTTTTCACACAGGAGCTCTGTGACAGAGGCAGGCAGGGCGGAGAGGGGCCTTCACATAAGTCACATTGGGATATTGATAAATCAGAAGCAGAGAACATTTCATTGGTAAAGATACAAAACATGGCTTTGTAGAAGGACCCAGAAAATCTGTGCCACTCTGACCCCTATTCACTTAAAATGCATGGAACATGAATGCAGGGCAGGGTACAGGGCACATTGTCTGCCGCTCCTTGGTCTGACCACCAACAGGAGATGAAAGGGTGACCTCTGCGTGGTGTTTGACCAGGTACTTGGTGTGGGGAACTTGTGTGCAGCCCTGGGCTTTGAAGACTTATTGGTGTCGTGTTGGGCTGCAGGGGCTTGAGAATGATGTAATTGTATAGCACTAGCTATTGTGCTATTTCCCTAAAGGTGTCCCTGTACGTGACACTTGTGTTCTCTGAAAGGGAGAGGCCTCCCTGATGTAATGTGAGCAACTAGAAAAGTCTGTAACGGATAGCATAGCTAAACTATAGGGCCCTTCTCCGGAGAAACATGGCTCATGTAAATAGTTTTTCTTCCTGTCCCAAGGCGCCGTGGCTTTGGGTCACACTGATCCGAGGATGCTAGTCCTACACAAGTTAATGAAGACAGTCTGTGTTCAGCCAATTTATCTCCTCCACCACTTCCTGAGGATGTATTGTGTGGGACACAGGCTGCCTGCTCACCCTCCGCTCAGTTAAAGGCTGGCGGGGGGAAGCACTGTACAGCAGGGTTTCCTCCGACCCCAGAAGTAGTTCTGATAGCTTCAAATGCCCAAGTCTGTGGCATGACTTGTACAATGTCTGTCCTGTGGCCCAAGGAATTCATTGTCCTTGCGTGTACCTACGGTTGCAGCTCTCCTCTTCTCCTCTGCTCACACATTGTTGGGGACACCTCTTTCTCCTCATCCCATTCCGCTTCCTTTCTTCCTTCTTAATTCACTGTCTAGTGGCTTTCTGATTGACTCAAATACCAATTAAAGTAAAATTTAATGGAAGAATATATTAACTCCCTGAGGTTTTCCGACCATCCATCACCTTTTTATAGCAGGAGCTGTGAGGAAGCTCATAACTCCATACTGTGAATGTGATAATAAAGAGGACAAGGAGGAGACCTGGATTTACTGCTGCTTCCATACATTACTACACTCCTTCCCTCTCTTTATACGGGGGGAGGAGGAGGAGGTCATTGAATCTCCACATACAAACATGTTGGGCTGTGAGATTGCCAGAGAAGCCACATTTGATTAAGTGCTTTTATTCCTGGGTGTGGGGACCACAGGAGGTGCATGTATTCTGCTCACCCAGAGAGGAAAGTGTCACATCCATCTTTCCTGTCCATGCAGCCCAAGCGCTATGTATAAATATATATATTTATATGTATATATGAGTCAGGCAGGGGAAGGGGCAGCCCCTCGTTATTCATATAACTGTTATCCTGCCGGCACGGAGCTGCGTGTGACACGTGGGCAGAGGTACTGGTGTGATTGTGCACGGATTCCTGGCATTTCTCCGTGGGACGTTAGCAGCCACGATGCCACACTCCTTTTCCTTAAGTCGCCCCGGTCCCTGCCTGAACCGTGTGTTTATTGTACTAAAAGTAACCACCTTGATGTGTAAATCGCCCAGTCCGCCAAGTCACGAGGGTGACATGTGAGCAAACTGCGGTTCCAGCTATTCGGGGCCCTGACTGTGTGCTGTCCAAGTACAGTGCTGCATGTACTGTCAGACATAGGCCCAAATAAAAGGACTATCAATATTAATGCTTTCAAATGGGTTGCGTATGATTTGATTAAAGTTAGGGTGTTAATCATCTTCTGGCGACTCTGACAAACAGGCCTTCACTCCCCTAATGTAATAGTGTTCCACAGGGGCCGCTCCCGGCTGCACGATGTCGGGTACGATCAGCAGTATTGAGCCTGCCGGGGAACGATATTATCAATCCCTTTCTCTTAGTGACATGACCGGAATCGATGCTCGAGCAAGTTATTGAAACTGCAGCAATCAATAGGACATGGGTTATTCCTGCAATGTGTGCGCCAGGAACACCCAGCCAGGTTAAAAGGGATTTCACTTACAAGGTAGTTTCTTCGGTTGGGGGGGAGGGGGGGATTCCCTCTTTTCCCTTGGTACTTCCATCGGACAATTGCACACAGATAATGCTGCACAGACGGAGCTTGTACACTAACAGACATGCGGTATAAGCAACCTCTGGGGAGACGTACTGTCCTGCACAGGGTTTTGTGCCATGAAATAAAGACACTACCCATACGCCCTGCATACCAGTCACCAAACCAGCCGCCTGCGCCCTGCATACCAGTCACCGAACCAGCCGCCTGTGACTAAGCCCTGCATACCGTTCACCGAACCAGCCGCCTGTGACTACGCCCCGCATACCAGTCACCAAACCAGCCGCCTGTGACTACGCCCTGCATACCAGTCACCAAACCAGCCGCCTGTGACTACGCCCTGCATACCAGTCACCAAACCAGCCGCCTGTGACTACGCCCTGCATACCGTTCACCGAACCAGCCGCCTGTGACTACGCCCCGCATACCAGTCACCAAACCAGCCGCCTGTGACTACGCCCTGCATACCAGTCACCAAACCAGCCGCCTGTGACTACGCCCTGCATACCGTTCACCGAACCAGCCGCCTGTGACTACGCCCTGCATACCAGTCACCAAACCAGCCGCCTGTGACTACGCCCTGCATACCAGTCACCGAACCAGCCGCCTGTGACTACGCCCTGCATACCAGTCACCTGTGACTTCGCCCTGCATACCAGCCGCCTGTGGCTTCGCCCTGCATTCCAGCCCGCCTGTGACTACACCCTGCATACCAGTCACCGAACCAGCCGCCTGTGACTACGCCCTGCATACCAGTCACCGAACCAGCCGCCTGTGACTACGCCCTGCATACCAGTCACCTGTGACTTCGCCCTGCATACCAGCCGCCTGTGGCTTCGCCCTGCATTCCAGCCCGCCTGTGACTACACCCTGCATACCAGTCACCGAACCAGCCGCCTGTGACTACGCCCTGCATACCAGTCACCGAACCAGCCGCCTGTGACTACGCCCTGCATACCAGTCACCTGTGACTTCGCCCTGCATACCAGCCGCCTGTGGCTTCGCCCTGCATTCCAGCCCGCCTGTGACTACACCCTGCATACCAGTCACCGAACCAGCCGCCTGTGACTACACCCTGCATACCAGTCGTCTGTAACTTTGCCCTGCATACCAGCCGCCTGTGACTTCGTCCTGCATTCCAGCCGCCTGTGACTTCGTCCTGCATACCAGTCACCTGTGACTACACCGTGCATTCCAGCCGCCTGTGACTTCGCCCTGTATAACAGCCGCCTGTGACTTCGCCCTGTATAACAGCCGCCTGTGACTACGCCCTGCATACCAGCCGCCTGTGACTTCGCCCTGTATAACAGCCGCCTGTGACTTCGCCCTGTATACCAGCCGCCTGTGACTTTGCCCTGCATACCAGCCGCCTGTGACTTCGCCCTGCATACCAGCCGCCTGTGACTTCGCCCTGCATACCAGCCGCCTGTGACTTCGCCCTGCATACCAGCCGCCTGTGACTTCGCCCTGTATAACAGCCGCCTGTGACTTCGTCCTGCATACCAGCCGCCTGTGACTTCGCCCTGCATACCAGCCGCCTGTGACTACACCGTGCATACCAGCCGTCTGTGACTTCGCCCTGCATACCAGCCGCCTGTGACTTCGCCCCGCATACCAGCCACCTGTGACTACACCATGCATACCAGCCGCCTGTGACTTCGCCCTGCATACCAGCCACCTGTGACTACACCGTGCATACCAGCCGCCTGTGACTACACCATGCATACCAGCCGCCTGTGACTACACCATGCATACCAGCCGTCTGTGACTTCGCCCTGCATACCTGCCGCCTGTGACTTCGGCCTGCATACCAGCCGCCTGTGACTACACCGTGCATACCAGCCGCCTGTGACTTCGCCCTGCATACCAGTCGCCTGTGAACGACAATGAACATTTCTGTTTGGATCGGCCAGTTTCTTATCACAGTCGTGGCTCTCTTCGCTTTTTTTTGCGCATTACTTTTGGGGGGTGCTTGAATCCCCAGCCACTTCCCTCTGGTCTTAAGTTTCCTCCCCTCCCAAGCGTTGCAGGCCCTTCACTACTATAACTCCCAGGATTCGGGGTCAGATGAGTGAGGTTGGAGAATCCGAGCCCCACACCAATTCCATTTCATGGGACGTGAGAGAGTATGAATGAATGTGTTTCCCGAGCTTGCGGGGTCTCTAAGCAGTGTAACTTCTCATCACAAATAACATCTCGTCACCTTTTCCGTGGCATGATGTGTGTGGTGTAATTACCACCATTACAGTAGCAATTCTACCCCCACCCCCCAAAATAAAGTATTTTATATATACCCTATATGAACCAAGGGGTCCTCCACAGCTGAACTGTCACTCAAAGCTCCGGAGACTCCCCAATCGCCACCATACATATATATATATATATATATATATTTGCCTCGCGCAGAAAAACGCTGCTAGCTGTGGGGTCCCCGGATGGTAAAGCTGCCGTGGCCTCTGCCGGCACCGCTAGTTGTGGGGTCCCCGGATGGTAAAGCTGCCGTGGCCTCTGCCGGCACCGCTTGTTGTTTGGTCCCCGGATGGTAAAGCTGCCGTGGCCTGTGCCGGCACCGCTTGTTGTTTGGTCCCCGGATGGTAAAGCTGCCGTGGCCTCTGCCGGCACCGCTTGTTGTTTGGTCCCCGGATGGTAAAGCTGCCGTGGCCTCTGCCGGCACCGCTTGTTGTTTGGTCCCCGGATGGTAAAGCTGCTGTGGCCTATATACATACAGCAGTGTGCTGCTGTATGGGACAGAAGCTAGCGGTTGCAGAACAGGACTGGTCAGATCCTCTTCGGGCACTCAATGTACCGAGTGCAGCCGGGGTACAGCATGGATACCATTGTATTTAAGGCTTTAGACGGGGTCATTGAGAAGAAGTTAGCGGGCACAAAGATTCCTAGAACCAGCAGGGGGAGGGGAAGTGCATGTCTGGGAAATGCTACCGGTGTCTCAAATCGTGATCTTACACTGCTCCCTTGTGGATGCAGATCAGACAGACACTTGTCTATAGCCCACAGCTGTACAATGCTTGGCCCTCAGTAACAGGAGCTGGCATCTCCAGTACCTCCATTTCACACTCCTGGGACATCCTATAACCACATCAAACAGGAGGCGTTCCTATGTCTGTTCCTTTCAGATTGTGGCACAGAAAGGGAGACCGTGGTAATATCTCATCCCCTGCCCACCCCCAGCCAAATCTGCCCTCCATCACTCCTTCAGTCTGTGCCCATTCTCTGGCCCTTCCATCACTGATCTCTCACTTTCCCTGTGCCCTTATGTGTTTGTTTTCATATTCTTCCACTACCCCCCACTCTGTCACTCTCCCGCATACTCCCCCCACTCTCCTACTCAACCCCATGTTATCCCCCACGCTTCCCCCATTCTCCCCTGCTCTCTCCCAACCCCCCCCCCCCACTCTCCTCCACTATCTCCCACTCTCCCCCATGCTCCAACACTCTCCCCCATGCTCCCACACTTTCCCCCATGCTCCCACACTCTCCCCCATGCTCCCACACTTTCCCCATGCTCCCACACTCTCCCCCATGCTCCCACACTTTCCCCATGCTCCAACACTCCCCCCCATACTCTCCCACTCTCTCCCCATGCTTCAACACTCTCCCCATACTCTCCCACTCTCCCCATGCTCCCTCTCTCTCCCACTCTCCCCATGCTCCCTCTCTCTCCCACTCTCCCCCCATGCTACCACACTTTCCCCATGCTCCCACACTTTCCCCATGCTCCCACACTCTCCCCATGCTCCAACACTCCCCCCCATACTCTCCCACTCTCCCCCATGCTCCCACACTCTCCCCCATGCTCCCACACTCTCCCCATGCTCCCACACTCTCCCCCATGCTCCAACACTCCCCCCATACTCTCCCACTCTCCCCATGCTACGCCATGCTCCCTCTCTCTCCCACTCTCCCCCCATGCGCCCACACTCCCCCCATACTCTCCCACTCTCCCCATGCTACGCCATGCTCCCTCTCTCTCCCACTCTCCCCCCATGCGCCAACACTCCCCCATACTCTCCAACTCTCACCATGCTACGTCACACTCTCCCACTCTTCCCATGCTCCCACACTCTCCCACTCTCCTCCACGCTACCCCCACACTCTCTTTTTTCCCTAGTCTCCTGTCTCCCCCCTTATTTGGATAAGCTGTGAAGTGAAGCTGATGATATTTACATGTTATTACTCAGCAATTCTCACATGAAAAGCCAGGCGTCAGTCCGATGTGCTCTGCTCTTCATCACCCATACACGCTGTCACTGGCACAGTCTCATCTTCCTCCTTGTTTGTTTGCATTCATTCAATGTGACATTAATCACTGTGACTTTCTCTCTTTCACGCTTACCCAGAGTTCAGTGTTGGGGTAGGGGCTGAGCGGTGCAGGTGTGTGGCTGTTTGCGTGTCTGCTGATAACACGTAGTATTTATTTGTGTAGGCGTGTGGATAGACACACACATTTTCAATAAAACACCTTTCCTGACACATGCTTTTTATCTGTCCCAGTGATAGTGATGGGCAGCTCACATCCCATGTCAGAAGCAGAATCCACGGCTTGTGTGATGTCACTTCCTGTTTGCGCCATGCATTCCAAATCTGTTACATCTGCCGACTTGTTTGTTTTTATGCGATGTCTGGCCTGCACCGGCTTCTGGGGGGTGGCGCTGCCAAAGCTTCTATCTGCAGAGATCCCCATGCACCCTGGCCAAAGAGAAATATCTGGATTGGCAGAGAGTGGGGAAGGCCAGTTATCGGTTCTTAGCAAAGCAGCTTAAAATGTGACCTTCTGTTCTTCTGCTTCAGTGCAACTCGACCTATAAAACTGGTCTCATGGCAAGGCGCTCTGCCTGGGGAGGGGGACAATGCAAAGGGCAGGCACATGCGGGCTGGAAGCAGGGGTGCATACATTATGACAATGTATGTGTAGCACCTTTTCCCCCGCCCTAAGTGAGATCATATAGCTACCGGTGTATTCTGGTGCTGGTGCATACCTGTGAGGTAGAACAGAAGGCCTGAGAACTCTGCAATTGTATGGGGAGGCATCAGGACAGGCTCTCAGTGATGGTTCCTGGAATCAGCTCAGCGCCTCCAGCCGGTGAGGATCCTGGTGCAGCCAGGATGGTCCGCACTGGCAACTCATGTAGTGTTCCATTCAAGTAGCCCACAACAGATGTATTCAACTGGAGCTTTATTTGCAGCATACATACATTTATGGCAGGCTCATTCCCTGAAGTAGTACCCCCGGGGCTTGAGGCCCTGCAGGCCTCTTCTCAGCTCCTTTGCCCCCTGGTGGGACAAAATGTAAGTGCTTCCACTCCACAGGGGGAGGGAAGAGAGCCCCTGACTTCTGGGAGAGTGTCAGTATTTGTACCCCAGGGGAAGGGCTTGTAACCCTGCCCCATAACAGGGCAGGTCCGATACTGACGGGCATCACATCATGGGCATGTGACCCAGCCAGTATCCTCCCCAGGGATGACACTCTCTGGTTGTTGTTAGGCCAGCCCCTGGATATAGCAATAGTGTATCCAGGCTGCAACAACAAGCTAGGCCTCCATGGGAGAGCTTATCCCCCACAGTGCCTGTGTCTAACAGGACTTATACTGTTAGGGCCAAAGAGAAGATGATAGCCAGGGGACTACATATGCATGTTACTGATTGTGTATGTGCAGTACCCCCAGCAAAGAACTAGTTCCTGCCCTTCTGGCTGCCACGTATCTGTAAGACGATAAACACGAGAGACAGAAGCAAGGAGAACAGGTGCGGGACTCACTGGGAATTGTGTGTCCACAATTAGCCAGCTTCGGCAATGCCACCATGCCCCTTTTTGATATGCAATGGGGGGGATGGTAGTCTAGTATTAGGAATATAACTATCCCTAGTAGGCATTCATAACCAGCTAGTCAAATATGTGTGTAATATATTTGTATGTATTCCAGATATGGTTAGGTTATCTTGCCTGTATGTATGTATATAAGTGGCCATTATATACATATACCAGGCTGGATTAGGTTATTATCTTGCCTGTATGTATATAAGTGGCCATTATATACATAGGCCAGATTGGGTTAGGTTATCTTGCCTGTATGTATATAAATGGCCATTATATTCATAGGCCAGATTGGGTTAGGTTATCTTGCCTGTATGTATGTATATAAGTGGCCATTATATACATATGCCAGGCTGGGTTAGGTTATTATCTTGCCTGTATGTATATAAGTGGCCATTATATACATATGCCAGGCTGGGTTAGGTTATTATCTTGCCTGTATGTATATAAGTGGCCATTATATACATAGGCCAGATTGGGTTCGGTTATCTTCCCTGTATGTATGTATATAAGTGGCCATTATATACATAGGCCAGATTGGGTTAGGTTATTATCTTGCCTGTATGTATGTGTATAAGTGGCCATTATATACATAGGCCAGATTGGGTTAGGTTATTATCTTGCCTGTATGTATGTGTATAAGTGGCCATTATATACATAGGCCAGACTGGGTTAGGATATTCTCTTGCCTGTATGTATATATGTATTACACATTTACATGCTACTTTGCATTTTCTGGTGCTAAAACTACGGCAGATATATTGCCGCTGTAAAAAGCCGGTTTTACCGCTGGCGATACGACTTTCGCGAATAGGTCGATGAAAAGAACATTTCCTTTCCATACAGATAACGCCAATGTTTCCATTTATCGACCTTTAGTGAATCTAGGATATCGTGTGAGGAGAGGAAACCGTCCTGGGTCTTACTGCTGGAATCCGCAAGGACCGCGGCGGTCTGACTAGGGGGCAGGTCCGGGTATCGGATTTCACAGGGGTGTCACATGGGATGTGGGGAGGGGTCACCTTCTGTTCATTAAGATGAACTTTTCTGGGATACGATGAATGACCAGCGACCTTTCAGTTACACCGTGATGAGCATCTCACTGAAACGTCTGTTCTTTATACGGGAGATTAAAGCAAGCTGGACCCCTTATCTGCTGCACTTTGCTATTCACTCGCGTAGGTGGGAGCCCATCAGCTAACAGCCAGCGGCATGCTGGTCAGCGAGGCGTAGGTGGGAGCACGTCGGTCGGACAGGTGGGGGTCGGACAGGTGGGGGTCGGACAGGTGGGTCTCCGTGTTCTAGATTTACAGTAAAAGAAAAAGAAACGGATATCAAGAATATTTACCCATTTCATCTAAATCTAAAAGTACCACTTTATAGGGCAGTTTTTACTGTCCCTTATCCTTAGGTCAGCGTAATCTCACATCCATAATAACACAAGTGAAGTCACCTGTCTTGTGTTGTGCTTCTGATTTGGGGCAAAGTGGAATCGTCAGTCTTGTGTCTTGTGTGTTTTTGAAATGTTTTCAGAATCAATGGGAATGAACTGGAATTTCAGGAAATGAGACGTTAGGTGAGGATGTATTGTGCTTGTGGTGAATGTGCGTGAAGGAAGAGACTGAGGTGAATGAGGGTAACACTGATCATTATCTGGACTGTCTCTGTATAACGAGTATCTATTGATGATCTTCTGCCCTACCATCTCTAGCTAATCAGTGCAATTCTCTCTTCTCGCTCAGGTAGAAAGTGCTAAAGTAATCAGCCATGACATTTGTATGGTCTGGCATGGGAGCCTGGCGTAGTCCTGCCATTCAGCTCTCTAAATACAGATCTGTTTGGTGGGCCAGATCACTGTCCGGAAAGATCGATCTGTGTATTGTACAGGGGGGTGAATGACTCGCCTTTATTTGTTGCTTATTGCAGTGCTGAGATATGATTACCATGGTGCATTGTTTGTACCAAGTACCACCCCTCACCCAAAGCAGCTTTGATCTGTTTCCTCTCTGGGAGCCCCAGCTCCCTCCTAGGGGGCAATGGCTGGGCCACAGAATGGAACCAAACTCCATCGGTCAGGACAGAAATGTGCACACACTATCCAAGCTCCCAAACCAAGGGTCACCCATCATTTCAATGTGCAGGGAAAAGGCTCTCCCAAGCGGTAACGTACAAATCCCAAATACAGACAGGAAAGTGTGAAGCACAAATCCTGCCAGACAGGAGCCTGGGAAAGGGACCTTTAGCTGAACCAGACTCCTGCTTACATTTAGTTCTGAATCTGGGGTTTATCTTCCTGCAATTTATACAGCGTTTTCATGCCTGCGCCATTCTTGTGGGGATACAGAAAGCCCCATGCTGCTAATGGACTGAAAGTAAATGAAATTAAATAAGCGAAGCAAAGCTCATCACCATTCTCTCCCTCCTGGGTAATTCAATTGGTGCGTACGCTCTGATGGGAGCGTGCAGCACGGCTCTGGGATCCCGCGGCTGCAGGCGGGAGACATCACGTCTAAATACAAGTTTTACTGCAGCATTTGTTATACTCTTGCCAGCAGGGTCTGTATGCCAGTTTGGGGACACTAATGTAATATTCATATTTTGTCACATGTAGCGCAGACCATATAACTGAATGCTAAATATTCTATAAATATACACCCTCGCTTAAATAACACGCTTCGCATTTTAATCTTCATGCCAACGTCTTTAATAACCACTCACTTCACAACTGGATGACCTTGCCTGGCCATTCCGAGGTTCCAGTGATAGGTCACGCATCGCAAAGCACAGTGACCCGCACAGCCGGCCGGACCCCCAGTCCTGTCCCACGCGTACATTGTAACCTAGCTCTCTTTATAATGGTACCAGTAAGGGGAGGAATGTCCGCTCGCTGTGTCCTTATCAACGTATGTGGAACTCACAGCTTAACTCTGTTCTATTTCTATTCTGTTTTAGACTTTGAAGAAGTGTCTCTGAGGAGTGTGCAGGAATTGGAGAAAGTTCTAAAACAAGGCTATTTGGAGAAGAAAAACAGAGGTAACATGTCACCTTATTGCATTGTGAGGGTGACAAGGACGCTACTGCCTGCGGGGTGACACTGATACTCCCTCCTGCCTGCGGGGTGACACTGATACTCCCTCCTGCCTGTGTAGTGACACTAATACTCCCTCCTGCCTGCGTGGTGACACTAATACTCCCTCCTGCCTGCAGGGTGACATTAATACTCCCTCCTGCCTGCAGGGTGACACTAATACTCCCTCCTGCCTGCGGGGTGACACTGATACTCCCTCCTGCCTGTGTAGTGACACTAATACTCCCTCCTGCCTACAGTGTGACACTAATACTCCCTCCTGCCTGCAGGGTGACACTAATACTCCCTCCTGCCTGCAGGGTGACACTAATACTCCCTCCTGCCTGCAGGGTGACACTAATACTCCCTGCTACCTGCGTGGTGACACTAATACTCCCTCCTGCCTGCAGGGTGACACTAATACTCCCTCCTGCCTGCAGGGTGACACTAATACTCCCTCCTGCCTGCGTGGTGACACTAATACTCCCTCGTGCCTGCAGGGTGACACTAATACTTCCTCCTGCCTGTGTGGTGACACTAATACTCCCTCCTGCCTGCGTGGTGACACTAATACTCCCTCCTACCTGCAGGGTGACACTGATACTCCCTCCTGCCTGCAGGGTGACACTGATACTCCCTCCTGCCTGCAGGGTGACACTGAGGCTCCCTCCTGCCTGCGGGGTGACACTAATACTCCCTCCTGCCTGCGGGGTGACACTAATACTCCCTCCTGCCTGCAGGGTGACACTAATACTCCTTCCTGCCTGCAGGGTGACACTGAGGCTCCCTCCTGCCTGCAGGGTGACACTGATACTCCCTCCTGCCTGCAGGGTGACACTGAGGCTCCCTCCTGCCTGCATGGTGACACTTATACTCCCTCGTGCCTGCAGGGTCACACTAATACTCCCTCCTGCCTGCAGGGTGACACTGATACTCCCTCCTACCTGCAGAGGGACACTAACTCCCTCCTGCCTGCAGGGTGACACTAATACTCACTCCTGCCTTCAGGATGATAATAAGGCTCCCTCCGTCCTGCAGGGTGACACTAATACTCCCTCCTGCCTGCAGAGTAACACTAATACTCATGCCTGCAGGATGATACTAAGACTCCCTTCTGGCTGCAGTGTGACACCAATACTCCCTCCTGCCTGCAGGGTGTCACTGATACTCTCTCCTGCCTGCAGGGTGTCACTAATACTCCACCTGCCTGCAGGGTGACACTAATACTCTCTCCTGTCTGCAGGGTGACATTAATACTCCCTCCTGCATGGTGACACTAATACTCCCTCCTGCCTGCAGGGTGTCACTAATACTCTCTCCTGCCTGCAGGGTGTCACTAATACTCTCACCTGCCTGCAGGGTGACACTAATACTCTCTCCTGTCTGCAGGGTGACATTAATACTCCCTCCTGCATGGTGACACTAATACTCTCTCCTGTCTGCAGGGTGATATTAATACTCCCTCCTGCATGGTGACACTAATACTCCCTCCTGCCTGCAGGGTGACACTAATACTCTCTCCTGTCTGCAGGGTGACACTAATACTCCCTCCTGCATGGTGACACTAATACTCCCTCCTGCCTGCACGGTGACACTAATTAGAAAGCCCTCAGTTCATATACAGGTTATCAATATATATATATATATATACACACACATGAACCTATAACCATTTTATAAAATAAATGGTGTCCTGTTTCTGTGGGCTAAAAGTTATGGCTTCCTATTGTGGTGTCAGGGATGGAGTGAGTGTATATATTCCCTACAATCACAAGCCTCATTTTTGTCACACATGAGAAAATAACTTTTAAAACTTTTAGACACTTTAAAAACCTGCTCAGCTTTATAACCTAGCTGGAGTAGCCCCATAACCCCTAAACTAGGTTCAGTGTACCAGGGTATGTACAGTTGTGGGGGGGAAAAGAACACCCTCTTTGAATTCTATGGTGTTACATATCAGGACATAATAACAATCATCTGTTCCTTAGCAGGTCTAAAAATTAGGCAACTACAACCTCAGATGAACAACAACACATTACATATTACACCGTGTCATGATTTATTTATCAAAAATTAAGCCAAAATGTAGAAGCCATGTGTATTCTTTCTTGGCATGGCAGGTCAAAGTGGGTCAGAGCGTCTAACCTTGTGAGATGAGGAGAGCAGCGGGAGAGATCCCGGCATGGCAGGTCACAGTGGGTCAGAGGGTCTAACCTTGTGAGATTTGGAGAGCAGCGGGAGAGATCCCGGCATGGCAGGTCACAGTGGGTCAGAGGGTCTAACCTTGTGAGATGTGGAGAGCAGCGGGAGAGATCCCGACATGGCAGGTGACAGTGGGTCAGAGCGTCTAACCTTGTGAGATGAGGAGAGCAGCGGGAGAGATCCCGACATGGCAGGTCACAGTGGGTCAGAGGGTCTAACCTTGTGAGATTTGGAGAGCAGCGGGAGAGATCCCGGCATGGCAGGTCACAGTGGGTCAGAGGGTCTAACCTTGTGAGATGTGGAGAGCAGCGGGAGAGATCCCGGCATGGCAGGTCACAGTGGGTCAGAGGTTCTAACCTTGCGAGACAAGGAGAGCAGCGGGGGAGATCCCGGCATGGCAGGTCACAGTGGGTCAGAGGGTCTAACCTTGTGAGATGAGGAGAGCAGCGGGGGAGATCCTGGCATGGCAGGGCACAGTGGGTCAGCGGGTCTAACCTTGTGAGATGAGGAGAGCAGCGGGGGAGATCCTGGCATGGCAGGGCACAGTGGGTCAGAGGGTCTAACCTTGTGAGATGAGGAGAGCAGCGGGGGAGATCCCGGCATGGCAGGGCACAGTGGGTCAGAGGGTCTAACCTTGTGAGATGAGGAGAGCAGCGGGGGAGATCCCGGCATGGCAGGGCACAGTGGGTCAGAGGGTCTAACCTTGTGAGATGAGGAGAGCAGCGGGAGAGATCCCGGCATGGCAGGTCACAGTGGGTCAGAGGTTCTAACCGTGTGAGATGAGGAGAGCAGCGGGGGAGATCCTGGCATGGCAGGGCACAGTGGGTCAGAGTGTCTAACCTTGTGAGATGAGGAGAGCAGCGGGTGAGATCCTGGCATGGCAGGGCACAGTGGGTCAGAGGGTCTAACCTTGTGAGATGAGGAGAGCAGCGGGGGAGATCCCGGCATGGCAGGTCACAGTGGGTCAGCAGGTCTAACCTTGTGAGATGAGGAGAGCAGCGGGGGAGATCCCGGCATGGCAGGTCACAGTGGGTCAGAGGTTCTAACGTTGTGAGATGAGGAGAGCAGCGGGGGAGATCCTGGCATGGCAGGTCACAGTAGGTCAGAGGGTCTAACCTTGTGAGATGAGGAGAGCAGCGGGAGAGATCCCGGCATGGCAGGGCACAGTGGGTCAGAGGTTCTAACCTTGCGAGATGTGGAGAGCAGCGGGGGAGATCCTGGCATGGCAGGTCACAGTAGGTCAGAGTGTCTAACCTTGTGAGATGTGGAGAGCAGCGGGGGAGATCCTGGCATGGCAGGTCACAGTAGGTCAGAGGGTCTAACCTTGTGAGATGAGGAGAGCAGCGGGGGAGATCCCGACATGGCAGGGCACAGTGGGTCAGAGGGTCCAACCTTGTGAGATGAGGAGAGCAGCGGGAGAGATCCCGGCATGGCAGGTCACAGTGGGTCAGAGGTTCTAACCTTGCGAGACAAGGAGAGCAGCGGGGGAGATCCCGGCATGGCAGGTCACAGTGGGTCAGAGGGTCTAACCTTGTGAGATGAGGAGAGCAGCGGGAGAGATCCCGGCATGGCAGGTCACAGTGGGTCAGAGGTTCTAACCTTGCGAGACAAGGAGAGCAGCGGGGGAGATCCCGGAATGGCAGGTCACAGTGGGTCAGAGGGTCTAACCTTGTGAGATGAGGAGAGCAGCGGGAGAGATCCCGGCATGGCAGGTCACAGTGGGTCAGAGGGTCTAACCTTGTGAGATGAGGAGAGCAGCGGGAGAGATCCCGGCATGGCAGGTCACAGTGGGTCAGAGCGTCTAATCTTGTGAGATGAGGAGAGCAGCGGGAGAGATCCCGGCATGGCAGGTCACAGTGGGTCAGAGGGTCTAACCTTGTGAGATGAGGAGAGCAGCGGGGGAGATCCCGGCATGGCAGGTCACAGTGGGTCAGAGGGTCTAACCTTGTGAGATGAGGAGAGCAGCGGGAGAGATCCCGGCATGGCAGGTCACAGTGGGTCAGAGGGTCTAATCTTGTGAGATGAGGAGAGCAGCGGGAGAGATCCCGGCATGGCAGGTCACAGTGGGTCAGAGGGTCTAATCTTGTGAGATGAGGAGAACAGCGGGAGAGATCCCGGCATGGCAGGTCACAGTGGGTCAGAGGGTCTAATCTTGTGAGATGAGGAGAGCAGCGGGAGAGATCCCGGCATGGCAGGTCACAGTGGGTCAGAGTGTCTAATCTTGTGAGATGAGGAGAGCAGCGGGAGAGATCCCGGTATGGCAGGTCACAGTGGGTCAGAGTGTCTAACCTTGTGAGATGTGGAGAGCAGCGGGAGAGATCCCGGTATGGCAGGGCACAGTGGGTCAGAGTGTCTAACCTTGTGAGATGAGGAGAGCAGCGGGAGAGATCCCGGCATGGCAGGTCACAGTGGGTCAGAGTGTCTAATCTTGTGAGATGAGGAGAACAGCGGGAGAGATCCCGGCATGGCAGGTCACAGTGGGTCAGCGGGTCTACCCTTGTGAGATGAGGAGAGCAGCGGGGGAGATCCCGGCATGGCAGGTCACAGTGGGTCAGTGGGTCTAACCTTGTGAGATGAGGAGAGCAGCGAGAGAGATCCCGGCATGGCAGGTCACAGTGGGTCAGAGTGTCTAACCTTGTGAGATGTGGAGAGCAGCGGGAGAGATCCCGGTATGGCAGGGCACAGTGGGTCAGAGTGTCTAACCTTGTGAGATGAGGAGAGCAGCGGGAGAGATCCCGGCATGGCAGGTCACAGTGGGTCAGAGGGTCTAACCTTGTGAGATGAGGAGAGCAGCGGGAGAGATCCCGGTATGGCAGGGCACAGTGGGTCAGAGTGTCTAACCTTGTGAGATGAGGAGAGCAGCGGGGGAGATCCCGGCATGGCAGGTCACAGTGGGTTCTTTGATACTGTCTCTCATTGACACCCAATTAGATCATGGCTTCTTTGGATCTGAGTGGCAGAAAAGATGGTGTGTGCTCACTAATGGAGTCTTCTACTACTATTCCAGTGAGAAAGGTATGTGTGTGGCTGGTGTTTCTCATTGTGCCAGTGAGAAAGGTATGTGTGTGGCTGGTGTTTCTCATTGTGCCAGTGAGAAAGGTATGTGTGTGGCTGGTGTTTCTCATTGTGCCAGTGAGAAAGGTATGTGTGTGGCTTGTGTTTCTCATTGTGCCAGTGAGAAAGGTATGTGTGTGGCTGGTGTTTCTCATTGTGCCAGTGAGAAAGGTATGTGTGTGGCTGGTGTTTCTCATTGTGCCAGTGAGAAAGGTATGTGTGTGGCTGATGTTTCTCATTGTGCCAGTGAGAAAGGTATGTGTACGGCTGGTGTTTCTCATTGTGCCAGTGAGAAAGGTATGTGTGTGGCTGGTGTTTCTCATTGTGCCAGTGAGAAAGGTATGTGTACGGCTGATGTTTCTCATTGTGCCAGTGAGAAAGGTATGTGTGTGGCTGGTGTTTCTCATTGTGCCAGTGAGAAAGGTATGTGTGTGGCTGGTGTTTCTCATTGTGCCAGTGAGAAAGGTATGTGTGTGGCTGATGTTTCTCATTGTGCCAGTGAGAAAGGTATGTGTGTGGCTGGTGTTTCTCATTGTGCCAGTGAGAAAGGTATGTGTGTGGCTGGTGTTTCTCATTGTGCCAGTGAGAAAGGTATGTGTGTGGCTGATGTTTCTCATTGTGCCAGTGAGAAAGGTATGTGTACGGCTGGTGTTTCTCATTGTGCCAGTGAGAAAGGTATGTGTACGGCTGATGTTTCTCATTGTGCCAGTGAGAAAGGTATGTGTGTGGCTGGTGTTTCTCATTGTGCCAGTGAGAAAGGTATGTGTACGGCTGGTGTTTCTCATTGTGCCAGTGAGAAAGGTATGTGTGTGGCTGGTGTTTCTCATTGTGCCAGTGAGAAAGGTATGTGTACGGCTGATGTTTCTCATTGTGCCAGTGAGAAAGGTATGTGTGTGGCTGATGTTTCTCATTGTGCCAGTGAGAAAGGTATGTGTGTGGCTGACGTTTCTCATTGTGCCAGTGAGAAAGGTATGTGTGTGGCTGGTGTTTCTCATTGTGCCAGTGAGAAAGGTATGTGTGTGGCTGGTGTTTCTCATTGTGCCAGTGAGAAAGGTATGTGTGTGGCTGGTGTTTCTCATTGTGCCAGTGAGAAAGGTATGTGTGTGGCTGGTGTTTCTCATTGTGCCAGTGAGAAAGGTATGTGTGTGGCTGACGTTTCTCATTGTGCCAGTGAGAAAGGTATGTGTGTGGCTGATGTTTCTCATTGTGCCAGTGAGAAAGGTATGTGTGTGGCTGATGTTTCTCATTGTGCCAGTGAGAAAGGTATGTGTACGGCTGGTGTTTCTCATTGTGCCAGTGAGAAAGGTATGTGTGTGGCTGGTGTTTCTCATTGTGCCAGTGAGAAAGGTATGTGTGTGGCTGGTGTTTCTCATTGTGCCAGTGAGAAAGGTATGTGTACGGCTGGTGTTTCTCATTGTGCCAGTGAGAAAGGTATGTGTGTGGCTGATGTTTCTCATTGTGCCAGTGAGAAAGGTATGTGTGTGGCTGGTGTTTCTCATTGTGCCAGTGAGAAAGGTATGTGTGTGGCTGGTGTTTCTCATTGTGCCAGTGAGAAAGGTATGTGTGTGGCTGGTGTTTCTCATTGTGCCAGTGAGAAAGGTATGTGTGTGGCTGGTGTTTCTCATTGTGCCAGTGAGAAAGGTATGTGTGTGGCTGGTGTTTCTCATTGTGCCAGTGAGAAAGGTATGTGTACGGCTGACGTTTCTCATTGTGCCAGTGAGAAAGGTATGTGTGTGGCTGATGTTTCTCATTGTGCCAGTGAGAAAGGTATGTGTACGGCTGGTGTTTCTCATTGTGCCAGTGAGAAAGGTATGTGTACGGCTGATGTTTCTCATTGTGCCAGTGAGAAAGGTATGTGTACGGCTGACGTTTCTCATTGTGCCAGTGAGAAAGGTATGTGTGTGGCTGATGTTTCTCATTGTGCCAGTGAGAAAGGTATGTGTACGGCTGGTGTTTCTCATTGTGCCAGTGAGAAAGGTATGTGTACGGCTGATGTTTCTCATTGTGCCAGTGAGAAAGGTATGTGTGTGGCTGGTGTTTCTCATTGTGCCAGTGAGAAAGGTATGTGTGTGGCTGGTGTTTCTCATTGTGCCAGTGAGAAAGGTATGTGTGTGGCTGGTGTTTCTCATTGTGCCAGTGAGAAAGGTATGTGTGTGGCTGGTGTTTCTCATTGTGCCAGTGAGAAAGGTATGTGTACGGCTGGTGTTTCTCATTGTGCCAGTGAGAAAGGTATGTGTGTGGCTGGTGTTTCTCATTGTGCCAGTGAGAAAGGTATGTGTGTGGCTGATGTTTCTCATTGTGCCAGTGAGAAAGGTATGTGTGTGGCTGGTGTTTCTCATTGTGCCAGTGAGAAAGGTATGTGTGCGGCTGGTGTTTCTCATTGTGCCAGTGAGAAAGGTATGTGTGCGGCTGGTGTTTCTCATTGTGCCAGTGAGAAAGGTATGTGTGTGGCTGGTGTTTCTCATTGTGCCAGTGAGAAAGGTATGTGTGTGGCTGGTGTTTCTCATTGTGCCAGTGAGAAAGGTATGTGTGTGGCTGGTGTTTCTCATTGTGCCAGTGAGAAAGGTATGTGTGTGGCTGGTGTTTCTCATTGTGCCAGTGAGAAAGGTATGTGTGTGGCTGGTGTTTCTCATTGTGCCAGTGAGAAAGGTATGTGTACGGCTGACGTTTCTCATTGTGCCAGTGAGAAAGGTATGTGTGTGGCTGGTGTTTCTCATTGTGCCAGTGAGAAAGGTATGTGTACGGCTGGTGTTTCTCATTGTGCCAGTGAGAAAGGTATGTGTGTGGCTGGTGTTTCTCATTGTGCCAGTGAGAAAGGTATGTGTGTGGCTGGTGTTTCTCATTGTGCCAGTGAGAAAGGTATGTGTGTGGCTGGTGTTTCTCATTGTGCCAGTGAGAAAGGTATGTGTGTGGCTGACGTTTCTCATTGTGCCAGTGAGAAAGGTATGTGTGTGGCTGATGTTTCTCATTGTGCCAGTGAGAAAGGTATGTGTGTGGCTGGTGTTTCTCATTGTGCCAGTGAGAAAGGTATGTGTGTGGCTGGTGTTTCTCATTGTGCCAGTGAGAAAGGTATGTGTGTGGCTGATGTTTCTCATTGTGCCAGTGAGAAAGGTATGTGTGTGGCTGATGTTTCTCATTGTGCCAGTGAGAAAGGTATGTGTACGGCTGGTGTTTCTCATTGTGCCAGTGAGAAAGGTATGTGTACGGCTGGTGTTTCTCATTGTGCCAGTGAGAAAGGTATGTGTGTGGCTGATGTTTCTCATTGTGCCAGTGAGAAAGGTATGTGTGTGGCTGGTGTTTCTCATTGTGCCAGTGAGAAAGGTATGTGTGCGGCTGGTGTTTCTCATTGTGCCAGTGAGAAAGGTATGTGTGTGGCTGGTGTTTCTTATTGTGCCAGTGAGAAAGGTATGTGTGTGGATTGTGCCAGTGAGAAAGGTATGTGTGTGGCTGGTGTTTCTCATTGTGCCAGTGAGAAAGTTATGTGTGTGGCTGGTGTTTCTCATTGTGCCAGTGAGAAAGGTATGTGTACGGCTGGTGTTTCTCATTGTGCCAGTGAGAAAGGTATGTGTGTGGCTGGTGTTTCTCATTGTGCCAGTGAGAAAGGTATGTGTGTGGCTGGTGTTTCTCATTGTGCCAGTGAGAAAGGTATGTGTGTGGCTGGTGTTTCTCATTGTGCCAGTGAGAAAGGTATGTGTGTGGCTGGTGTTTCTCATTGTGCCAGTGAGAAAGGTATGTGTACGGCTGGTGTTTCTCATTGTGCCAGTGAGAAAGGTATGTGTGTGGCTGGTGTTTCTCATTGTGCCAGTGAGAAAGGTATGTGTGTGGCTGGTGTTTCTGATTGTGCCAGTGAGAAAGGTATGTGTGTGGCTGGTGTTTCTCATTGTGCCAGTGAGAAAGGTATGTGTGTGGCTGACGTTTCTCATTGTGCCAGTGAGAAAGGTATGTGTGTGGCTGGTGTTTCTCATTGTGCCAGTGAGAAAGGTATGTGTACGGCTGGTGTTTCTCATTGTGCCAGTGAGAAAGGTATGTGTGTGGCGGGTGTTTCTCATTGTGCCAGTGAGAAAGGTATGTGTGTGGCTGGTGTTTCTCATTGTGCCAGTGAGAAAGGTATGTGTGTGGCTGACGTTTCTCATTGTGCCAGTGAGAAAGGTATGTGTACGGCTGGTGTTTCTCATTGTGCCAGTGAGAAAGGTATGTGTGTGGCTGACGTTTCTCATTGTGCCAGTGAGAAAGGTATGTGTGTGGCTGGTGTTTCTCATTGTGCCAGTGAGAAAGGTATGTGTGTGGCTGGTGTTTCTCATTGTGCCAGTGAGAAAGGTATGTGTGTGGCTGGTGTTTCTCATTGTGCCAGTGAGAAAGGTATGTGTTCGGCTGACGTTTCTCATTGTGCCAGTGAGAAAGGTATGTGTGTGGCTGGTGTTTCTCATTGTGCCAGTGAGAAAGGTATGTGTACGGCTGGTGTTTCTCATTGTGCCAGTGAGAAAGGTATGTGTACGGCTGGTGTTTCTCATTGTGCCATTGAGAAAGGTATGTGTACGGCTGGTGTTTCTCATTGTGCCAGTGAGAAAGGTATGTGTGTGGCTGGTGTTTCTCATTGTGCCAGTGAGAAAGGTATGTGTGTGGCTGGTGTTTCTCATTGTGCCAGTGAGAAAGGTATGTGTGTGGCTGACGTTTCTCATTGTGCCAGTGAGAAAGGTATGTGTGTGGCTGACGTTTCTCATTGTGCCAGTGAGAAAGGTATGTGTGTGGCTGGTGTTTCTCATTGTGCCAGTGAGAAAGGTATGTGTACGGCTGGTGTTTCTCATTGTGCCAGTGAGAAAGGTATGTGTGTGGCTGATGTTTCTCATTGTGCCAGTGAGAAAGGTATGTGTACGGCTGGTGTTTCTCATTGTGCCAGTGAGAAAGGTATGTGTGTGGCTGATGTTTCTCATTGTGCCAGTGAGAAAGGTATGTGTGTGGCTGACGTTTCTCATTGTGCCAGTGAGAATGGTATGTGTGTGGCTGGTGTTTCTCATTGTGCCAGTGAGAAAGGTATGTGTGTGGCTGGTGTTTCTCATTGTGCCACTGAGAAAGGTATGTGTGTGGCTGGTGTTTCTCATTGTGCCAGTGAGAAAGGTATGTGTGTGGCTGATGTTTCTCATTGTGCCAGTGAGAAAGGTATGTGTTCGGCTGACGTTTCTCATTGTGCCAGTGAGAAAGGTATGTGTGTGGCTGGTGTTTCTCATTGTGCCAGTGAGAAATGTATGTGTGTGGCTGATGTTTTTCATTGTTCCAGTGAGAAAGGTATGTGTGTGGCTGACGTTTCTCATTGTGCCAGTGAGAAAGGTATGTGTGTGGCTGGTGTTTCTCATTGTGCCAGTGAGAAAGGTATGTGTACGGCTGGTGTTTCTCATTGTGCCAGTGAGAAAGGTATGTGTGTGGCTGATGTTTCTCATTGTGCCAGTGAGAAAGGTATGTGTACGGCTGGTGTTTCTCATTGTGCCAGTGAGAAAGGTATGTGTGTGGCTGATGTTTCTCATTGTGCCAGTGAGAAAGGTATGTGTGTGGCTGACGTTTCTCATTGTGCCAGTGAGAATGGTATGTGTGTGGCTGGTGTTTCTCATTGTGCCAGTGAGAAAGGTATGTGTGTGGCTGGTGTTTCTCATTGTGCCACTGAGAAAGGTATGTGTGTGGCTGGTGTTTCTCATTGTGCCAGTGAGAAAGGTATGTGTGTGGCTGATGTTTCTCATTGTGCCAGTGAGAAAGGTATGTGTGTGGCTGATGTTTCTCATTGTGCCAGTGAGAAAGGTATGTGTGTGGCTGATGTTTCTCATTGTGCCAGTGAGAAAGGTATGTGTACGGCTGGTGTTTCTCATTGTGCCAGTGAGAAAGGTATGTGTGTGGCTGGTGTTTCTCATTGTGCCAGTGAGAAAGGTATGTGTGTGGCTGATGTTTCTCATTGTGCCAGTGAGAAAGGTATGTGTGTGGCTGGTGTTTCTCATTGTGCAAGGGAAAAGGAGAGAGAAACCCTTCCTTCTGCAAGGTTGTGTTGTGTGTACTTTCATTGTTACACACGTCACAGAACTAACACCCTGATCCGTCACAGGGAAGCAGCCCAAAGGCGTCTTTCTAATAAAGGATTATGCGGCACGCTTGGCCTCCCAGCTCCGCAAAGACTCCAGGCGGGACGCCTGCTTCGAACTTGTGTCTTCTGACAAACGCAGCTACCAGGTGAGCTCTGACATAGGGGCGCAAAGATGGGAGGGCCAGGTACCCCAGCAACTAAGTGACTGACTGTGACTGCAGTTGTAACGCTGACTGTGACTGCAGGTGTAATGCTGACTGTGACTGCAGGTGTAACGCTGACTGTGACTGCAGGTGTAATGCTGACTGTGACTGCAGGTGTAACGCTGACTGTGACTGCAGGTGTAATGCTGACTGTGACTGCAGGTGTAACGCTGACTGTGACTGACTGTGACTGCAGGTGTAACGCTGACTGTGACTGCAGGTGTAACGCTGACTGTGACTGCAGGTGTAACGCTGACTGTGACTGACTGTGACTGCAGGAATAACGCTGACTGTGACTGCGGGTGTAACGCTGTGACTGCAGGTGTAACGCTGACTGTGACTGCAGGTGTAACGCTGACTGTGACTGCAGGTGTAACGCTGACTGTGACTGCAGGTGTAACGCTGACTGTGACTGCGGGTGTAACGCTGACTGTGACTGCGGGTGTAACGCTGACTGTGACTGCGGGTGTAACGCTGACTGTGACTGCGGGTGTAACGCTGACTGTGACTGACTGTGACTGCAGGTGTAACGCTGACTGTGACTGCGGGTGTAACGCTGACTGTGACTGCGGGTGTAACGCTGACTGTGACTGCGGGTGTAACGCTGACTGTGACTGCAGGTGTAACGCTGACTGTGACTGCGGGTGTAACGCTGACTGTGACTGACTGTGACTGCAGGTGTAACTCTGACTGTGACTGACTGTGACTGCAGGAATAACGCTGACTGTGACTGCGGGTGTAACGCTGACTGTGACTGCAGGTGTAACGCTGACTGTGACTGCAGGTGTAACGCTGACTGTGACTGACTGTGACTGCAGGTGTAACGCTGACTGTGACTGCGGGTGTAACGCTGACTGTGACTGCAGGTGTAACGCTGACTGTGACTGACTGTGACTGCAGGAATAACGCTGACTGTGACTGCGGGTGTAACGCTGACTGTGACTGCAGGTGTAACGCTGACTGTGACTGCAGGTGTAACGCTGACTGTGACTGACTGTGACTGCAGGTGTAACGCTGACTGTGACTGCGGGTGTAATGCTGACTGTGACTGCGGGTGTAATGCTGACTGTGACTGCGGGTGTAACGCTGACTGTAACTGCGGGTGTAACGCTGACTGTGACTGCGGGTGTAACGCTGACTGTGACTGCGGGTGTAACGCTGACTGTGACTGCGGGTGTAACGCTGACTGTGACTGCGGGTGTAATGCTGACTGTGACTGCGGGTGTAATGCTGACTGTGACTGCGGGTGTAACGCTGACTGTGACTGCGGGTGTAACGCTGACTGTGACTGCAGGTGTAACGCTGACTGTGACTGCGGGTGTAACGCTGACTGTAACTGCGGGTGTAACGCTGACTGTGACTGCAGGTGTAACGCTGACTGTAACTGCGGGTGTAACGCTGACTGTGACTGCGGGTGTAATGCTGACTGTGACTGCGGGTGTAACGCTGACTGTAACTGCGGGTGTAACGCTGACTGTGACTGCAGGTGTAACGCTGACTGTAACTGCGGGTGTAACGCTGACTGTGACTGGGGGTGTAACGCTGACTGTGACTGCAGGTGTAACGCTGACTGTGACTGCGGGTGTAACGCTGACTGTGACTGCGGGTGTAACGCTGACTGTAACTGCGGGTGTAACGCTGACTGTGACTGCGGGTGTAACGCTGACTGTGACTGCGGGTGTAATGCTGACTGTGACTGCGGGTGTAACGCTGACTGCGGGTGTAACGCTGACTGTGGGTGTAACGCTGACTGTGACTGCGGGTGTAATGCTGACTGTGACTGCGGGTGTAACGCTGACTGTGGGTGTAACGCTGACTGTGACTGCGGGTGTAACGCTGACTGTGACTGCGGGTGTAACGCTGCAGGTGTAACGTTGACTGTGACTGCGGTTGTAACACTGACTGTGACTGCGGGTGTAACCCTGCGGGTGTAACGCTGACTGTGACTGCGGTTGTAACACTGACTGTGACTGCGGGTGTAACGCTGTGGGTGTAATGCTGACTGTAACTGCGGGTGTAATGCTGACTGACTGCGGGTGTAACGCTGACTGTGACTGGGGGTGTAACGCTGACTGTGACTGCGGGTGTAACGCTGACTGTGACTGTGGGTGTAACGCTGTCTGTGACTGCGGGTGTAACGCTGTGGGTGTAATGCTGACTGTGACTGCGGGTGTAATGCTGACTGTAACTGCGGGTGTAATGCTGACTGACTGCGGGTGTAACGCTGACTGTGACTGTGGGTGTAACGCTGACTGTGACTGCGGGTGTAACGCTGACTGTGACTGCAGGTGTAACGCTGACTGACTGCAGGTGTAACGCTGACTGTGACTGCGGGTGTAACGCTGACTGTGACTGCGGGTGTAACGCTGACTGTGACTGACTGTGACTGCAGGTGTAACGCTGACTGTGACTGCGGGTGTAACTCTGACTGTGACTGACTGTGACTGCAGGAATAACGCTGACTGTGACTGCGGGTGTAACGCTGACTGTGACTGCAGGTGTAACGCTGACTGTGACTGACTGTGACTGCAGGAATAACGCTGACTGTGACTGCGGGTGTAACGCTGACTGTGACTGCGGGTGTAACGCTGACTGTAACTGCGGGTGTAACGCTGACTGTGACTGCGGGTGTAACGCTGACTGTGACTGCGGGTGTAACGCTGACTGTGACTGCGGGTGTAACGCTGACTGTGACTGCGGGTGTAACGCTGACTGTGACTGCAGGTGTAACGCTGACTGTGACTGCAGGTGTAACGCTGACTGTGACTGCGGGTGTAACGCTGACTGTGACTGCAGGTGTAACGCTGACTGTGACTGCGGGTGTAACGCTGACTGTGACTGACTGTGACTGCAGGTGTAACGCTGACTGTGACTGCGGGTGTAACTCTGACTGTGACTGACTGTGACTGCAGGAATAACGCTGACTGTGACTGCGGGTGTAACGCTGACTGTGACTGCAGGTGTAACGCTGACTGTGACTGCAGGTGTAACGCTGACTGTGACTGACTGTGACTGCAGGAATAACGCTGACTGTGACTGCGGGTGTAACGCTGACTGTGACTGCGGGTGTAACGCTGACTGTAACTGCGGGTGTAACGCTGACTGTGACTGCGGGTGTAACGCTGACTGTGACTGCGGGTGTAACGCTGACTGTGACTGCGGGTGTAACGCTGACTGTGACTGCGGGTGTAACGCTGACTGTGACTGCAGGTGTAACGCTGACTGTGACTGCAGGTGTAACGCTGACTGTGACTGCGGGTGTAATGCTGACTGTGACTGCGGGTGTAACGCTGACTGCGGGTGTAACGCTGACTGTGGGTGTAACGCTGACTGTGACTGCGGGTGTAACGCTGACTGTGACTGCGGGTGTAACGCTGACTGACTGCGGGTGTAACGCTGACTGTGACTGCAGGTGTAACGCTGACTGTGACTGCGGGTGTAACGCTGACTGTGACTGCGGGTGTAACGCTGACTGTGACTGCAGGTGTAACGCTGACTGTGACTGCGGGTGTAACGCTGACTGTAACTGCGGGTGTAACGCTGACTGTGACTGCGGGTGTAACGCTGACTGTGACTGCGGGTTTAACGCTGACTGTGACTGCGGGTGTAATGCTGACTGTGACTGCGGGTGTAACGCTGACTGTGGGTGTAACGCTGACTGTAACTGCGGGTGTAACGCTGACTGTGACTGTGGGTGTAACGCTGACTGTGACTGCGGGTGTAATGCTGACTGTGACTGCGGGTGTAACGCTGACTGTGACTGCGGGTGTAACGCTGACTGTGACTGCGGGTGTAATGCTGACTGTGACTGCGGGTGTAACGCTGACTGCGGGTGTAACGCTGACTGTGACTGCGGGTGTAACGCTGACTGTGGGTGTAACGCTGACTGTGACTGCGGGTGTAACGCTGACTGTGACTGCGGGTGTAACACTGACTGTGACTGCGGGTGTAACGCTGACTGTGACTGCGGGTGTAACGCTGACTGTGACTGCGGGTGTAACGCTGACTGTGACTGCGGGTGTAACGCTGACTGTGACTGCGGGTGTAACGCTGACTGTGACTGCGGGTGTAATGCTGACTGTGACTGCGGGTGTAACGCTGACTGTGGGTGTAACGCTGACTGTAACTGCGGGTGTAACGCTGACTGTGACTGCGGGTGTAACGCTGACTGTGACTGCGGGTGTAATGCTGACTGTGACTGCGGGTGTAACGCTGACTGTGGGTGTAACGCTGACTGTAACTGCGGGTGTAACGCTGACTGTGACTGTGGGTGTAACGCTGACTGTGACTGCGGGTGTAATGCTGACTGTGACTGCGGGTGTAACGCTGACTGTGACTGCGGGTGTAACGCTGACTGTGACTGCGGGTGTAATGCTGACTGTGACTGCGGGTGTAACGCTGACTGCGGGTGTAACGCTGACTGTGACTGCGGGTGTAACGCTGACTGTGGGTGTAACGCTGACTGTGACTGCGGGTGTAACGCTGACTGTGGGTGTAACGCTGACTGTGACTGCGGGTGTAACGCTGACTGTGACTGCGGGTGTAACACTGACTGTGACTGCGGGTGTAACGCTGACTGTGACTGCGGGTGTAACGCTGACTGTGACTGCGGGTGTAACGCTGACTGTGACTGCGGGTGTAACTCTGACTGTGACTGCGGGTGTAACGCTGACTGTGACTGCGGGTGTAACGCTGACTGTAACTGCGGGTGTAACGCTGACTGTGACTGCGGGTGTAATGCTGACTGTGACTGCGGGTGTAACGCTGACTGCGGGTGTAACGCTGACTGTGACTGCAGGTGTAACGCTGACTGTGACTGCGGGTGTAACGCTGACTGTGACTGCGGGTGTAACGCTGACTGTAACTGCGGGTGTAACGCTGACTGTGACTGCGGGTGTAATGCTGACTGTGACTGCGGGTGTAACGCTGACTGCGGGTGTAACGCTGACTGTGGGTGTAACGCTGACTGTGACTGCGGGTGTAACGCTGACTGTGACTGCGGGTGTAACGCTGCAGGTGTAACGTTGACTGTGACTGCGGTTGTAACACTGACTGTGACTGCGGGTGTAACCCTGCGGGTGTAACGCTGACTGTGACTGCGGTTGTAACACTGACTGTGACTGCGGGTGTAACGCTGTGGGTGTAATGCTGACTGTAACTGCGGGTGTAATGCTGACTGACTGCGGGTGTAACGCTGACTGTGACTGCGGGTGTAACGCTGACTGTGACTGCGGGTGTAACGCTGACTGTAACTGCGGGTGTAACGCTGACTGTGACTGCGGGTGTAATGCTGACTGTGACTGCGGGTGTAACGCTGACTGCGGGTGTAACGCTGACTGTGGGTGTAACGCTGACTGTGACTGCGGGTGTAACGCTGACTGTGACTGCGGGTGTAACGCTGCAGGTGTAACGTTGACTGTGACTGCGGTTGTAACACTGACTGTGACTGCGGGTGTAACCCTGCGGGTGTAACGCTGACTGTGACTGCGGTTGTAACACTGACTGTGACTGCGGGTGTAACGCTGTGGGTGTAATGCTGACTGTAACTGCGGGTGTAATGCTGACTGACTGCGGGTGTAACGCTGACTGTGACTGGGGGTGTAACGCTGACTGTGACTGCGGGTGTAATGCTGACTGTGACTGCAGGTGTAACGCTGACTGTGACTGGGGGTGTAACGCTGACTGTGACTGCGGGTGTAACGCTGACTGTGACTGTGGGTGTAACGCTGTCTGTGACTGCGGGTGTAACGCTGTGGGTGTAATGCTGACTGTGACTGCGGGTGTAATGCTGACTGTAACTGCGGGTGTAATGCTGACTGACTGCGGGTGTAACGCTGACTGTGACTGTGGGTGTAACGCTGACTGTGACTGCGGGTGTAACGCTGACTGTGACTGTGGGTGTAACGCTGACTGTGACTGCGGGTGTAACGCTGACTGTGACTGCGGTTGTAACACTGACTGTGACTGCGGGTGTAACGCTGTGGGTGTAATGCTGACTGTAACTGCGGGTGTAATGCTGACTGACTGCGGGTGTAACGCTGACTGTGACTGGGGGTGTAACGCTGACTGTGACTGCGGGTGTAATGCTGACTGTGACTGCAGGTGTAACGCTGACTGTGACTGCGGGTGTAACGCTGACTGTGACTGCGGGTGTAACGCTGACTGTGACTGCGGGTGTAACGCTGACTGTGACTGTGGGTGTAACGCTGTCTGTGACTGCGGGTGTAACGCTGTGGGTGTAATGCTGACTGTGACTGCGGGTGTAACGCTGACTGTAACTGCGGGTGTAATGCTGACTGACTGCGGGTGTAACGCTGACTGTGACTGCGGGTGTAACGCTGACTGTGACTGCGGGTGTAACGCTGACTGTAACTGGGGGTGTAACGCTGACTGTGACTGCGGGTGTAACGCTGACTGTGACTGCGGGTGTAACGCTGACTGTGACTGCGGGTGTAACGCTGACTGACTGCGGGTGTAACGCTGACTGTGACTACGGGTGTAACGCTGACTGTGACTGCGGGTGTAACACTGACCATGACTGCGGGTGTAACGCTGACTGTGACTGCGGGTGTAACGCTGACTGTGACTGCGGGTGTAACACTGACCATGACTGCGGGTGTAACGCTGACTGTGACTGCGGGTGTAACGCTGCGGGTGTAACGCTGACTGTGACTGCGGGTGTAACGCTGACTGTGACTGCGGGTGTAACGCTGACTGTGACTGCGGGTGTAACACTGACCATGACTGCGGGTGTGACGCTGCGGGTGTAACGCTGCGGGTGTGACGCTGCGGGTGTGACGCTGCGGGTGTAACGCTGACTGTGACTGCGGGTGTAACGCTGACTGTGACTGCGGGTGTAACACTGACTGTGACTGCGGGTGTAACGCTGACTGTGACTGCGGGTGTAACGCTGACTGTAACTGGGGGTGTAACGCTGACTGTGACTGCGGGTGTAACGCTGACTGTGACTGCGGGTGTAACGCTGACTGTGACTGCGGGTGTAACGCTGACTGACTGCGGGTGTAACGCTGACTGTGACTACGGGTGTAACGCTGACTGTGACTGCGGGTGTAACGCTGACTGTGACTGCGGGTGTAACGCTGACTGTGACTGCGGGTGTAACACTGACCATGACTGCGGGTGTGACGCTGCGGGTGTAACGCTGCGGGTGTGACGCTGCGGGTGTGACGCTGCGGGTGTAACGCTGCGGGTGTTACATTGTCTCGCAGTTTACTGCGGCGAGCCCAGCAGAGGCCAGAGACTGGGTGGATCAGGTACAGTTTCTGTTAAAGGGTAAGTGGTGCGTGCGCGTGTGTGTGCGCGTGTGTGTGCGCGTGTGTGTGCGCGTGTGTGTGTGTGTGTGCGCGTGCGTGTGCGCGTGTGTGTGTGCGCGTGCGTGTGTGCGCGTGTGTGCGTGTGTGTGCGCGTGCGTGTGTGCGCGTGCGTGTGTGCGCGTGTGTGTGCGTGTGTGCGCGTGTGTGTGCGCGTGCGTGTGCGCGTGTGTGTGTGCGCGTGCGTGTGTGCGCGTGTGTGCGTGTGTGTGCGCGTGCGTGTGTGCGCGTGCGTGTGTGCGCGTGCGTGTGTGCGCGTGCGTGTGTGCGCGTGTGTGTGTGCGTGCGCGCGTGCATGTGCGCGTGTACAGCAACTTTCATGTTGGTAGAAACAGTACAATATACAATCCTGGAGAATATGTGACACTTGGATACAATCAGCGCTTATGGGAGTAACATTAGGGGACCGGAGACCCCGGCCTGAAGAGTTCAATACAAGAGATATGTTAAGAGTATACTGGGGTGCTGGGGTGCGAGGGTGCTGGGGTACGAGTGTACTGGGGTGCGAGTATACTGGGGTGTGAGTGTACTGGGGATGGGTTTTTCTATGCTTTGGGTCTTCGTATACCTCGTTGTGTCAGAGGGTCTCTGTGTGACTCGGGGTGGCAGAGGGTCTCTGTGTGACTCGGGGTGGCAGAGGGTCTCTGTGTGACTCGTTGTGTCAGAGGGTCTCTGTGTGACTCGGGGTGGCAGAGGGTCTCTGTGTGACTCGTTGTGTCAGAGGGTCTCTGTGTGACTCGGGGTGGCAGAGGGTCTCTGTGTGACTCGTTGTGTCAGAGGGTCTCTGTGTGACTCGGGGTGGCAGAGGGTCTCTGTGTGACTCGTTGTGTCAGAGGGTCTCTGTGTGACTCGGGGTGGCAGAGGGTCTCTGTGTGACTCGGGGTGGCAGAGAGTCTCTGTGTGACTCGTTGTGTCAGAGAGTCTCTGTGTGACTCGTTGTGTCAGAGGGTCTCTGTGTGACTCGGGGTGGCAGAGGGTCTCTGTGTGACTCGTTGTGTCAGAGGGTCTCTGTGTGACTCGGGGTGGCAGAGGGTCTCTGTGTGACTCGTTGTGTCAGAGGGTCTCTGTGTGACTCGGGGTGGCAGAGAGTCTCTGTGTGACTCGGGGTGGCAGAGGGTCTCTGTGTGACTCGGGGTGGCAGAGGGTCTCTGTGTGACTCGTTGTGTCAGAGGGTCTCTGTGTGACTCGGGGTGGCAGAGGGTCTCTGTGTGACTCGGGGTGGCAGAGGGTCTCTGTGTGACTCGTTGTGTCAGAGGGTCTCTGTGTGACTCGGGGTGGCAGAGAGTCTCTGTGTGACTCGTTGTGTCAGAGGGTCTCTGTGTGACTCGGGGTGGCAGAGGGTCTCTGTGTGACTCGTTGTGTCAGAGGGTCTCTGTGTGACTCGGGGTGGCAGAGGGTCTCTGTGACTCGTTGTGTCAGAGGGTCTCTGTGTGACTCGGGGTGGCAGAGGGTCTCTGTGTGACTCGGGGTAGCAGAGAGTCTCTGTGTGACTCGTTGTGTCAGAGGGTCTCTGTGTGACTCGTTGTGTCAGAGGGTCTCTGTGTGACTCGTTGTGTCAGAGGGTCTCTGTGTGACTCGGGGTGGCAGAGGGTCTCTGTGTGACTCGTTGTGTCAGAGGGTCTCTGTGTGACTCGGGGTGGCAGAGGGTCTCTGTGTGACTCGTTGTGTCAGAGGGTCTCTGTGTGACTCGGGGTGGCAGAGGGTCTCTGTGTGACTCGTTGTGTCAGAGGGTCTCTGTGTGACTCGGGGTGGCAGAGGGTCTCTGTGTGACTCGGGGTGGCAGAGGGTCTCTGTGTGACTCGTTGTGTCAGAGGGTCTCTGTGTGACTCGTTGTGTCAGAGGGTCTCTGTGTGACTCGGGGTGGCAGAGGGTCTCTGTGTGACTCGTTGTGTCAGAGAGTCTCTGTGTGACTCGTTGTGTCAGAGGGTCTCTGTGTGACTCGGGGTGGCAGAGGGTCTCTGTGTGACTCGGGGTGGCAGAGGGTCTCTGTGTGACTCGGGGTGGCAGAGGGTCTCTGTGACTCGGGGTGGCAGAGGGTCTCTGTGTGACTCGGGGTGGCAGAGGGTCTCTGTGTGACTCGTTGTGTCAGAGGGTCTCTGTGTGACTCGTTGTGTCAGAGGGTCTCTGTGTGACTCTCTCTCTCTCTCTCTCTGTGCCAGACATCACTTCCGCCACCATTCCCTTTGAGGACGAGGAGACCTACGATGACGTTGACGGCTTGGACGCCCCTGTCCCGCCGCCCCCCGCCCCGGAGATCGCCAGCGGCCCCCCGGAAGATGACATTTATGAGCTGCTGCCAGGTGAGAGGGGTCCGTGGTCCCATTGTGCAGCCCTCGCCGTGCGGTTATCCGTCTGTGCTGAGGCCTCGCGTCCCAAGCATCACATCAACACACCAACACACCAACACACCAACACATCAACACATCAACACACCAACACACCAACACACCAACACATCAACACATCAACCCATCAACCCACCAACACATCAACACACCAACACATCAACACACCAACACATCAACACACCAACACATCAACACACCAACACATCAACACACCAACACATCAACACACCAACACATCAACACACCAACACATCAACACACCAACACATCAACACACCAACACATCAACACACCAACACATCAACACACCAACACATCAACACACCAACACATCAACACACCAACACACCAACACACCAACACATCAACACATCAACCCACCAACACATCAACCCATCAACACACCAACACATCAACACACCAACACATCAACACACCAACACATCAACACACCAACACATCAACACACCAACACACCAACAGATCAACACACCAGCACATCAACACACCAACACATCAACACACCAACACATCAACACAGCAACACATCAACACATCAACACACCAACACATCAACACAGCAACACATCAACACATCAACACACCAACACATCAACACACCAACACACCAACACACCAACACATCAACACATCAACACACCAACACACCAACAGATCAACACATCAACACACCAACACACCAACAGATCAACACATCAACACACCAACACACCAACACACCAACACATCAACACACCAACACATCAACACATCAACACATCAACACACCAACACATCAACACACCAACACATCAACACACCAACACACCAACACACCAACACACCAACACATCAACACACCAACACATCAACACACCAACACATCAACACACCAACACACCAACACATCAACACACCAACACATCAACACACCAACACATCAACACACCAACACATCAACACATCAACACACCAACACATCAACACATCAACACACCAACACACCAACACATCAACACACCAACACACCAACACACCAACACACCAACACACCAACACATCAACACACCAACACACCAACACACCAACACATCAACACACCAACACATCAACACATCAACACACCAACACATCAACACACCAACACATCAACACATCAACACAGCAACACATCAACCCATCAACACATCAACACACCAACACATCAACACACCCGCACATCAACACATCATCACATCAACACATCAACACATCAACACACCAACACATCAACACACCAACACATCAACACATCAACACACCAACACATCAACACATCAACACACCAACACATCAACACACCAACACACCAACACATCAACACACCAACACATCAACACATCAACACATCAACACACCAACACACCAACACATCAACACACCAACACATCAACACAGCAACACATCAACCCATCAACACATCAACACACCAACACATCAACACACCCGCACATCAACACATCATCACATCAACACACCAACACATCAACACATCAACACACCAACACATCAACACATCAACACACCAACACATCAACACATCAACACACCAACACATCAACACACCAACACATCAACACATCAACACAGCAACACATCAACCCATCAACACATCAACACACCAACACATCAACACACCCGCACATCAACACATCATCACATCAACACACCAACACATCAACACATCAACACACCAACACATCAACACATCAACACACCAACACATCAACACACCAACACATCAACACACCAACACATCAACACAGCAACACATCAACCCATCAACACATCAACACACCAACACATCAACACACCCGCACATCAACACATCATCACATCAACACACCAACACATCAACACATCAACACACCAACACATCAACACACCAACACATCAACACATCAACACACCAACACATCAACACATCAACACACCAACACATCAACACACCAACACACCAACACATCAACACATCAACACATCAACACACCAACACATCAACACATCAACACATCAACACACCAACACACCAACACATCAACACACCAACACATCAACACACCAACACATCAACACACCAACACATCAACACACCAACACATCAACACACCAACACATCAACACACCAACACATCAACACACCAACACATCAACACATCAACACACCAACACATCAACACATCAACACATCAACACACCAACACACCAACACATCAACACATCATCACACCAACACATCATCACATCATCACACCAACACACCAACACACCAACACATCAACACACCAACACATCAACACACCAACACATCAACCCATCAACCCACCAACACATCAACACACCAACACATCAACACACCAACACATCAACACACCAACACATCAACACACCAACACATCAACACATCAACACATCAACACATCATCACACCAACACATCAACACACCAACACACCAACACATCAACACACCAACACATCAACACATCATCACATCAACACACCAACATCAACACATCATCACACCAACACATCAACACACCAACACATCAACACATCAACACATCAACACACCAGCACACCAACACACCAACAGATCAACACATCAACACATCATCACATCAACACACCAACACACCAACACACCAACACACCAACACACCAACACACCAACACACCAACACACCAACACATCAACACATCAACACACCAACACATCAACACACCAACACACCAACACATAAACACATCAACACACCAACACACCAACACATCAACACACCAACACACCAACACACCAACACACCAACACATCAACACATCAACCCACCAACCCATCAACCCATCAACACACCAACACATCAACACACCAACACACCAACACACCAACACATCAACACACCAACACACCAACACACCAACCCACCAACACATCAACACATCAACACACCAACACATCAACACACCAACACACCAACACATCATCACACCAACACATCAACACACCAACACATCAACACACCAACCCACCAACACATCAACACATCAACACATCAACCCCATCATTTCCTCAGCGCGTCAGCGCCGGTAACGCACTTTTACAGAAACAGACACAACTCAGGAAAAATAAAATTTCACAGGTGATAAATTTTTCCAATTTCCCTGCAGAATGGGATCAGATTGTTAAGCTAAGAGTGGAGGTGTCTGTTAGACAGCACGGAGCGCTGATGGGTAATTTTATAGAGTGGAGGTGTCTGTTAGACAGCACAGAGCGCTGATGGGTAATTTTATAGAGTGGAGGTGTCTGTTAGACAGCACAGAGCGCTGATGGGTAATTTTATAGAGTGGAAAATTGAATCAAATTGCTACATTAAAACCCAGCTCCTGCGAGATTTTTTCTCCGTGGCGGCCCAGTTTGTGACTGTTCTGAGCTGGAGGCAAAGTCCGTGCACAGCTGGGCCGCAGGCTGCTCCTTTCTGCACCGCTCCCCCTCCAGTCCGGAGCCCTGTCCTGTGTAATGCCCCAACTAGCAACGGAAAGCTGCATGTGTGCGGGGCACAGGTCCCTGTACCGGCACGTCACTGGGGCACCCTGTGTTACACACCGTGCGGGGCACAGGTCCCTGTACCGGCACGTCACTGGGACACCCTGTGTTACACACCGTGCGGGGCACAGGTCCCTGTAACGGCTCGTCACTGGGACACCCTGTGTTACACACCGTGCGGGGCACAGGTCCCTGTAACGGCACGTCACTGGGACACCCCGTGTTACACACCGTGCGGGGCGCAGGTCCCTGTAACGCACATCACTGGGACACCCCGTGTTACACACCGTGCGGGGCACAGGTCCCTGTAACGGCACGTCACTGGGACACCCCGCGTTACACGCCGTGCGGGGCACAGGTCCCTGTAACGGCACGTCACCGGGACACCCTGTGTTACACACCGTGCGGGGCGCAGGTCCCTGTAACGGCACGTCACTGGGACACCCTGTGTTACACACCGTGCGGGGCGCAGGTCCCTGTAACGGCACGTCACTGGGACACCCTGTGTTACACACCGTGCGGGGCACAGGTCCCTGTAACGGCACGTCACTGGGGCACCCCGTGTTACACACCGTGCGGGGCACAGGTCCCTGTAACGGCACGTCACTGGGACACCCCGTGTTACACACCGTGCGGGGCACAGGTCCTTGTAACGGCACGTCACTGGGACACCCCGTGTTACACACCGTGCGGGGCACAGGTCCCTGTAACGGCACGTCACTGGGACACCCCGTGTTACACACCGTGCGGAGCACAGGTCCCTGTAACGGCACATCACTGGGACACCCTGTGTTACACACCGTGCGGGGCACAGGTCCCTGTAACGGCACGTCACTGGGACACCCTGTGTTACACACCGTGCGGGGCACAGGTCCCTGTAACGGCACGTCACTGGGGCACCCTGTGTTACACACCGTGCGGGGCACAGGTCCCTGTAACGGCACGTCACCGGGACACCCTGTGTTACACACCGTGCGGGGCACAGGTCCCTGTAACGGCACGTCACTGGGACACCCCGTGTTACACACTGCGGGGCACAGGTCCCTGTAACGGCACGTCACCGGGACACCCTGTGTTACACACTGCGGGGCACAGGTCCCTGTAACGGCACGTCACTGGGACACCCTGTGTTACACACCGTGCGGGGCACAGGTCCCTGTAACGGCACGTCACTGGGGCACCCTGTGTTACACACCGTGCGGGGCACAGGTCCCTGTAACGGCACGTCACTGGGACACCCTGTGTTACACACCGTGCGGGGCACAGGTCCTTGTAACGGCACATCACTGGGACACCCCGTGTTACACACCGTGCGGGGCACAGGTCCCTGTAACGGCACGTCACTGGGACACCCCGTGTTACACACCGTGCGGGGCACAGGTCCCTGTAACGGCACGTCACTGGGACACCCTGTGTTACACACCGTGCGGGGCACAGGTCCCTGTAACGGCACGTCACTGGGACACCCTGTGTTACACACCGTGCGGGGCACAGGTCCCTGTAACGGCACGTCACTGGGACACCCCGTGTTACACACCGTGCGGGGCACAGGTCCTTGTAACGGCACGTCACTGGGACACCCTGTGTTACACACCGTGCGGGGCACAGGTCCCTGTAACGGCACGTCACTGGGACACCCCGTGTTACACACCGTGCGGGGCACACGTCCTTGTAACGGCACGTCACTGGGACACCCTGTGTTACACACTGTGCGGGGCACAGGTCCCTGTAACGGCACGTCACTGGGACACCCTGTGTTACACACCGTGCGGGGCGCAGGTCCCTGTAACGGCACGTCACTGGGACACCCTGTGTTACACACCGTGCGGGGCACAGGTCCCTGTAACGGCACGTCACTGGGACACCCCGTGTTACACACCGTGCGGGGCACACGTCCTTGTAACGGCACGTCACTGGGACACCCCGTGTTACACACCGTGCGGGGCGCAGGTCCCTGTAACGGCACGTCACTGGGACACCCCGTGTTACACACCGTGCGGGGCACAGGTCCCTGTAACGGCACGTCACTGGGACACCCCGTGTTACACACCGTGCGGGGCACAGGTCTCTGTAACGGCACGTCACTGGGGCACCCTGTGTTACACACCGTGCGGGGCACAGGTCCCTGTAACGGCACGTCACTGGGACACCCTGTGTTACACACCGTGCGGGGCGCAGGTCCCTGTAACGGCACGTCACTGGGACACCCTGTGTTACACACCGTGCGGGGCACAGGTCCCTGTAACGGCACGTCACTGGGGCACCCTGTGTTACACACCGTGCGGGGCACAGGTCCCTGTAACGGCACGTCACTGGGACACCCCGTGTTACACACCGTGCGGGGCACAGGTCCCTGTAACGGCACGTCACTGGGACACCCTGTGTTACACACCGTGCGGGGCACAGGTCCCTGTAACGGCACGTCACTGGGACACCCCGTGTTACACACCGTGCGGGGCACAGGTCCCTGTAACGGCACGTCACTGGGACACCCTGTGTTACACACCGTGCGGGGCACAGGTCCCTGTAACGGCACGTCACTGGGACACCCTGTGTTACACACCGTGCGGGGCGCAGGTCCCTGTAACGGCACATCACTGGGACACCCCGTGTTACACACTGCGGGGCACAGGTCCATGTAACGGCACGTCACTGGGACACCCTGTGTTACACACCGTGCGGGGCACAGGTCCCTGTAACGGCACGTCACTGGGACACCCCGTGTTACACACACTGCGGGGCACAGGTCCCTGTAACGGCACGTCACTGGGACGCCCTGTGTTACACACCGTGCGGGGCACAGGTCCCTGTAACGGCACGTCACTGGGGCACCCCGTGTTACACACCGTGCGGGGCACAGGTCCCTGTAACGGCACGTCACTGGGGCACCCCGTGTTACACACCGTGCGGGGCACAGGTCCCTGTACCGGCACGTCACTGGGACACCCTGTGTTACACACCGTGCGGGGCACAGGTCCCTGTAACGGCACGTCACTGGGGCACCCCGTGTTACACACCGTGCGGGGCACAGGTCCCTGTAACGGCACGTCACTGGGACACCCTGTGTTACACACCGTGCGGGGCACAGGTCCCTGTAACGGCACGTCACTGGGACACCCTGTGTTACACACCGTGCGGGGCACAGGTCCCTGTAACGGCACGTCACCGGGACACCCTGTGTTACACACCGTGCGGGGCACAGGTCCCTGTAACGGCACGTCACTGGGACACCCCGTGTTACACACCGTGCGGGGCACAGGTCCCTGTAACGGCACGTCACTGGGACACCCCGTGTTACACACCGTGCGGGGCACAGGTCCCTGTAACGGCACGTCACTGGGACACCCTGTGTTACACACCGTGCGGGGCACAGGTCCCTGTAACGGCACGTCACTGGGACACCCTGTGTTACACACCGTGCGGGGCACAGGTCCCTGTAACGGCACGTCACTGGGACACCCTGTGTTACACACCGTGCGGGGCACAGGTCCCTGTAACGGCACGTCACCGGGACACCCTGTGTTACACACTGCGGGGCACAGGTCCCTGTAACGGCACGTCACTGGGACACCCTGTGTTACACACCGTGCGGGGCACAGGTCCCTGTAACGGCACGTCACTGGGACACCCTGTGTTACACACCGTGCGGGGCGCAGGTCCCTGTAACGGCACATCACTGGGACACCCTGTGTTACACACCGTGCGGGGCACAGGTCCCTGTAACGGCACGTCACTGGGACACCCTGTGTTACACACCGTGCGGGGCGCAGGTCCCTGTAACGGCACGTCACTGGGGCACCCTGTGTTACACACCGTGCGGGGCACAGGTCCCTGTAACGGCACGTCACTGGGACACCCCGTGTTACACACTGTGCGGGGCGCAGGTCCCTGTAACGGCACGTCACTGGGACACCCTGTGTTACACACCGTGCGGGGCACAGGTCCCTGTAACGGCACGTCACTGGGACACCCCGTGTTACACACCGTGCGGGGCACAGGTCCCTGTAACGGCACGTCACTGGGACACCCCGTGTTACACACTGTGCGGGGCGCAGGTCCCTGTAACGGCACGTCACTGGGACACCCCGTGTTACACGCCGTGCGGGGCACAGGTCCCTGTAACGGCACGTCACTGGGACACCCCGTGTTACACACCGTGCGGGGCACAGGTCCCTGTAACGGCACGTCACTGGGACACCCCGTGTTACACACCGTGCGGGGCACAGGTCCTTGTAACGGCACGTCACTGGGACACCCTGTGTTACACACCGTGCGGGGCACAGGTCCCTGTAACGGCACGTCACTGGGACACCCCGTGTTACACACCGTGCGGGGCACAGGTCCCTGTAACGGCACGTCACTGGGACACCCTGTGTTACACACCGTGCGGGGCACAGGTCCCTGTAACGGCACGTCACTGGGACACCCTGTGTTACACACCGTGCGGGGCACAGGTCCCTGTAACGGCACGTCACTGGGACACCCCGTGTTACACACTGCGGGGCACAGGTCCCTGTAACGGCACGTCACTGGGACACCCCGTGTTACACCGTGCGGGGCACAGGTCCCTGTAACGGCACGTCACTGGGGCACCCCGTGTTACACACCGTGCGGGGCACAGGTCCCTGTAACGGCACGTCACTGGGACACCCTGTGTTACACACCGTGCGGGGCACAGGTCCCTGTAACGGCACGTCACTGGGGCACCCTGTGTTACACACCGTGCGGGGCACAGGTCCCTGTAACGGCACGTCACTGGGACACCCTGTGTTACACACCGTGCGGGGCACAGGTCCCTGTAACGGCACGTCACCGGGACACCCTGTGTTACACACCGTGCGGGGCACAGGTCCCTGTAACGGCACGTCACTGGGACACCCTGTGTTACACACCGTGCGGGGCACAGGTGTCTGTAACGGCACGTCACTGGGGCACCCTGTGTTACACACCGTGCGGGGCACAGGTCCCTGTAACGGCACGTCACTGGGACACCCCGTGTTACACACCGTGCGGGGCACAGGTCCCTGTAACGGCACGTCACTGGGACACCCTGTGTTACACACCGTGCGGGGCACAGGTCCCTGTAACGGCACGTCACTGGGACACCCTGTGTTACACACCGTGCGGGGCACAGGTCCCTGTAACGGCACGTCACCGGGACACCCTGTGTTACACACCGTGCGGGGCACAGGTCCCTGTAACGGCACGTCACTGGGACACCCCGTGTTACACACCGTGCGGGGCACAGGTCCCTGTAACGGCACGTCACTGGGGCACCCTGTGTTACACACCGTGCGGGGCACAGGTCCCTGTAACGGCACGTCACTGGGACACCCTGTGTTACACACCGTGCGGGGCACAGGTCCCTGTAACGGCACGTCACTGGGACACCCTGTGTTACACACCGTGCGGGGCACAGGTCCCTGTAACGGCACGTCACCGGGACACCCTGTGTTACACACTGCGGGGCACAGGTCCCTGTAACGGCACGTCACCGGGACACCCCGTGTTACACACCGTGCGGGGCACAGGTCCCTGTAACGGCACGTCACTGGGACACCCTGTGTTACACGCCGTGCGGGGCACAGGTCCCTGTAACGGCACGTCACTGGGACACCCTGTGTTACACGCCGTGCGGGGCGCAGGTCCCTGTAACGGCACGTCACCGGGACACCCCGTGTTACACGCCGTGCGGGGCGCAGGTCCCTGTAACGGCACATCACTGGGACACCCTGTGTTACACACCGTGCGGGGCACAGGTCCCTGTAACGGCACGTCACCGGGACACCCCGTGTTACACACCGTGCGGGGCGCAGGTCCCTGTAACGGCACGTCACTGGGACACCCTGTGTTACACGCCGTGCGGGGCACAGGTCCCTGTAACGGCACGTCACTGGGACACCCTGTGTTACACGCCGTGCGGGGCGCAGGTCCCTGTAACGGCACGTCACTGGGACACCCTGTGTTACACACCGTGCGGGGCACAGGTCCCTGTAACGGCACGTCACTGGGACACCCCGTGTTACACACCGTGCGGGGCACAGGTCCCTGTAACGGCACGTCACTGGGACACCCCGTGTTACACACCGTGCGGGGCACAGGTCCCTGTAACGGCACGTCACTGGGACACCCCGTGTTACACACCGTGCGGGGCACAGGTCCCTGTAACGGCACGTCACTGGGGCACCCTGTGTTACACACCGTGCGGGGCGCAGGTCCCTGTAACGGCACGTCACTGGGACACCCCGTGTTACACACCGTGCGGGGCGCAGGTCCCTGTAACGGCACGTCACTGGGACACCCCGTGTTACACACCGTGCGGGGCACAGGTCCCTGTAACGTCACATCACTGGGACACCCCGTGTTACACACTGCGGGGCACACGTCCTTGTAACGGCACGTCACTGGGACGCCCTGTGTTACACACCGTGCGGGGCACAGGTCCCTGTAACGGCACGTCACTGGGACACCCTGTGTTACACACCGTGCGGGGCACAGGTCCCTGTAACGGCACGTCACTGGGACACCCCGTGTTACACACCGTGCGGGGCACAGGTCCCTGTAACGGCACGTCACTGGGACACCCTGTGTTACACACCGTGCGGGGCACAGGTCCCTGTAACGGCACGTCACTGGGACACCCCGTGTTACACACCGTGCGGGGCACAGGTCCCTGTAACGGCACGTCACCGGGACACCCTGTGTTACACACTGCGGGGCACAGGTCCCTGTAACGGCACGTCACTGGGACACCCCGTGTTACACACCGTGCGGGGCACAGGTCCCTGTAACGGCACGTCACTGGGACACCCCGTGTTACACACCGTGCGGGGCACAGGTCCCTGTAACGGCACGTCACTGGGACACCCTGTGTTACACACCGTGCGGGGCACAGGTCCCTGTAACGGCACGTCACTGGGACACCCCGTGTTACACACCGTGCGGGGCACAGGTCCCTGTATGGGGCACCCTGTGTTACACATTGCACCCTTTAGTTTCAGTCAGTGACTGTGTATCGGGGAGCCTCTGTACATCTGCAGCCCCCAGTATAACCAGTATCTCCTTACTGCTGCGGCCTGGCTGCCATACGGACACTCATACATTACTAATGAGCTCCCACTCACATATACGGAGAACACGTTGATCAATTCATCCCCACAGTGGGCCCGAGCAATACAGACAGAGACAGGTATAATACAAGACTGGTTCCCGTCTCACAGTATTAATCTAACAGGCCTGACACAAGACCTTTCCAGCCCTGCTGCCGTCTTGGAGATGGGCAGGAATACAGCGAGAAGACTGCGAGGCCATTAATGGCAATAAATGTGTATGAGCAGAGAGACTGTCTGCGATTACAGCAGGAAAAAACCTCTGCTCTCCGGAGAGGCTTCCCGTAAGGCAGCATCAAAGTGAGACAAATCACTGTGTGAGTCCTGGGGGACCTGCCCAGCATATACTGCCCTGCTCAGCGTGCTCTCATAGTATCACATAGCACAGTGCCAGGAACATACCCTCCTCCTCCTCCTCCTCCTCCTCCTCCTCAGCGTGCGCTGGGAGCACAGGTAACGGGACCTGCCCAGCATATACTGCCCTGCTCAGTGTGCTCTCATAGTATCACATAGCACAGTGCCAGGAACATACCCTCCTCCTCCTCCTCCTCCTCCTCCTCAGCGTGCGCTGGGAGCACAGGTAACGGGACCTGCACACCTGTCTGCAGCGGCCTGTGGTTAAGGAGCAGCCCTGGGCAGGTTTCTGCGCCTTCCCTGGCTCCGGAAGGTGTGTCAGTCACACGGTCTGTATGGCTGTAATATGAAGGATCTGGCGGTTCTGTCCCTGCTGCCTGTCAGTCACACAGTCTGTATGGCTGTAATATGAAGGATCTGGCGGTTCTGTCCCTGCTGCCTGTCAGTCACACGGTCTGTATGGCTGTAATATGAAGGATCTAGCGGTTCTGTCCCTGCTGCCTGTCAGTCACACAGTCTGTATTGCTGTAATATGAAGGATCTGGCGGTTCTATCCCTGCTGCCTGTCAGTCACACGGTCTGTATGGCTGTAATATGAAGGATCTGGCGGTTCTATCCCTGCTGCCTGTCAGTCACACGGTCTGTATGGCTGTAATATGAAGGATCAGGCGGTTCTATCCCTGCTGCCTGTCAGTCACACAGTCTGTATGGCTGTAATATGAAGGATCTGGCGGTTCTATCCCTGCTGCCTGTCAGTCACACAGTCTGTATGGCTGTAATATGAAGGATCTGGTGGTTCTATCCCCGCTGCCTGTCAGTCACACAGTCTGTATTGCTGTAATATGAAGGATCTGGCAGTTCTATCCCCGCTGCCTGTCAGTCACACGGTCTGTATGGCTGTAATATGAAGGATCTAGCGGTTCTGTCCCTGCTGCCTGTCAGTCACACGGTCTGTATTGCTGTAATATGAAGGATCTGGCGGTTCTATCCCTGCTGCCTGTCAGTCACACAGTCTGTATGGCTGTAATATGAAGGATCAGGCGGTTCTATCCCTGCTGCCTGTCAGTCACACAGTCTGTATGGCTGTAATATGAAGGATCTGGCGGTTCTATCCCTGCTGCCTGTCAGTCACACAGTCTGTATGGCTGTAATATGAAGGATCAGGCGGTTCTATCCCTGCTGCCTGTCAGTCACACGGTCTGTATGGCTGTAATATGAAGGATCTGGCGGTTCTATCCCTGCTGCCTGTCAGTCACACAGTCTGTATGGCTGTAATATGAAGGATCTGGTGGTTCTATCCCCGCTGCCTGTCAGTCACACAGTCTGTATTGCTGTAATATGAAGGATCTGGCAGTTCTATCCCCGCTGCCTGTCAGTCACACGGTCTGTATGGCTGTAATATGAAGGATCTAGCGGTTCTGTCCCTGCTGCCTGTCAGTCACACGGTCTGTATTGCTGTAATATGAAGGATCTGGCGGTTCTATCCCTGCTGCCTGTCAGTCACACGGTCTGTATTGCTGTAATATGAAGGATCTGGCGGTTCTATCCCCGCTGCCTGTCAGTCACACGGTCTGTATTGCTGTAATATGAAGGATCTGGCGGTTCTATCCCTGCTGCCTGTCAGTCACACGGTCTGTATTGCTGTAATATGAAGGATCTGGCGGTTCTGTCCCTGCTGCCTGTCAGTCACACGGTCTGTATTGCTGTAATATGAAGGATCTGGCGGTTCTGTCCCTGCTGCCTGTCAGTCACACAGTCTGTATTGCTGTAATATGAAGGATCTGGCGGTTCTGTCCCTGCTGCCTGTCAGTCACACAGTCTGTATTGCTGTAATATGAAGGATCTGGCGGTTCTATCCCTGCTGCCTGTCAGTCACACAGTCTGTATTGCTGTAATATGAAGGATCTGGCGGTTCTATCCCTGCTGCCTGTCAGTCACACAGTCTGTATTGCTGTAATATGAAGGATCTGGCGGTTCTATCCCTGCTGCCTGTCAGTCACACAGTCTGTATTGCTGTAATATGAAGGATCTGGCGGTTCTATCCCTGCTGCCTGTCAGTCACACAGTCTGTATGGCTGTAATATGAAGGATCTGGCGGTTCTATCCCCGCTGCCTGTCAGTCACACAGTCTGTATTGCTGTAATATGAAGGATCTGGCGGTTCTATCCCTGCTGCCTGTCAGTCACACGGTCTGTATTGCTGTAATATGAAGGATCTGGCGGTTCTGTCCCTGCTGCCTGTCAGTCACACAGTCTGTATTGCTGTAATATGAAGGATCTGGCGGATCTGGCGGTTCTATCCCCGCTGCCTGTCAGTCACACAGTCTGTATGGCTGTAATATGAAGGATCTGGCGGTTCTGTCCCTGCTGCCTGTCAGTCACACGGTCTGTATTGCTGTAATATGAAGGTTCTGGCGGTTCTATCCCCGCTGCCTGTCAGTCACACGGTCTGTATTGCTGTAATATGAAGGATCTGGCGGTTCTATCCCCGCTGCCTGTCAGTCACACGGTCTGTATGGCTGTAATATGAAGGATCTGGCGGTTCTGTCCCTGCTGCCTGTCAGTCACACAGTCTGTATTGCTGTAATATGAAGGATCTGGCGGTTCTATCCCTGCTGCCTGTCAGTCACACGGTCTGTATTGCTGTAATATGAAGGATCTGGCGGTTCTATCCCTGCTGCCTGTCAGTCACACGGTCTGTATTGCTGTAATATGAAGGATCTGGCGGTTCTGTCCCTGCTGCCTGTCAGTCACACGGTCTGGATTGCTGTAATATGAAGGATCTGGCGGTTCTATCCCTGCTGCCTGTCAGTCACACAGTCTGTATGGCTGTAATATGAAGGATCTAGCGGTTCTGTCCCTGCTGCCTGTCAGTCACACAGTCTGTATGGCTGTAATATGAAGGATCTGGCGGTTCTATCCCTGCTGCCTGTCAGTCACACAGTCTGTATTGCTGTAATATGAAGGATCTGGCGGTTCTGTCCCTGCTGCCTGTCAGTCACACAGTCTGTATGGCTGTAATATGAAGGATCTGGCGGTTCTGTCCCTGCTGCCTGTCAGTCACACGGTCTGGATTGCTGTAATATGAAGGATCTGGCGGTTCTATCCCTGCTGCCTGTCAGTCACACAGTCTGTATGGCTGTAATATGAAGGATCTGGCGGTTCTGTCCCTGCTGCCTGTCAGTCACACAGTCTGTATTGCTGTAATATGAAGGATCTGGCGGTTCTGTCCCTGCTGCCTGTCAGTCACACAGTCTGTATGGCTGTAATATGAAGGATCTGGCGGTTCTGTCCCTGCTGCCTGTCAGTCACACAGTCTGTATTGCTGTAATATGAAGGATCTGGCGGTTCTATCCCTGCTGCCTGTCAGTCACACAGTCTGTATGGCTGTAATATGAAGGATCTAGCGGTTCTGTCCCTGCTGCCTGTCAGTCACACAGTCTGTATGGCTGTAATATGAAGGATCTGGCGGTTCTGTCCCTGCTGCCTGTCAGTCACACGGTCTGTATTGCTGTAATATGAAGGATCTGGCGGTTCTGTCCCTGCTGCCTGTCAGTCACACGGTCTGTATTGCTGTAATATGAAGGATCTATCAGTTCTGTCCCTGCTGCCTGTCAGTCACACAGTCTGTATTGCTGTAATATGAAGGATCTGGCGGTTCTATCCCCGCTGCCTGTCAGTCACACAGTCTGTATGGCTGTAATATGAAGGATCTGGCGGTTCTATCCCCGCTGCCTGTCAGTCACACAGTCTGTATGGCTGTAATATGAAGGATCTGGCGGTTCTATCCCTGCTGCCTGTCAGTCACACAGTCTGTATTGCTGTAATATGAAGGATCTGGCGGTTCTATCCCCGCTGCCTGTCAGTCACACAGTCTGTATTGCTGTAATATGAAGGATCTGGCGGTTCTGTCCCTGCTGCCTGTCAGTCACACGGTCTGTATGGCTGTAATATGAAGGATCTGGCGGTTCTGTCCCTGCTGCCTGTCAGTCACACAGTCTGTATTGCTGTAATATGAAGGATCTGGCGGTTCTATCCCTGCTGCCTGTCAGTCACACGGTCTGTATTGCTGTAATATGAAGGATCTGGCGGTTCTATCCCTGCTGCCTGTCAGTCACACGGTCTGTATTGCTGTAATATGAAGGATCTGGCGGTTCTGTCCCTGCTGCCTGTCAGTCACACGGTCTGGATTGCTGTAATATGAAGGATCTGGCGGTTCTATCCCTGCTGCCTGTCAGTCACACAGTCTGTATGGCTGTAATATGAAGGATCTAGCGGTTCTGTCCCTGCTGCCTGTCAGTCACACAGTCTGTATGGCTGTAATATGAAGGATCTATCAGTTCTGTCCCTGCTGCCTGTCAGTCACACAGTCTGTATTGCTGTAATATGAAGGATCTGGCGGTTCTGTCCCTGCTGCCTGTCAGTCACACGGTCTGTATTGCTGTAATATGAAGGATCTGGCGGTTCTATCCCCGCTGCCTGTCAGTCACACGGTCTGTATTGCTGTAATATGAAGGATCTGGCGGTTCTGTCCCTGCTGCCTGTCAGTCACACAATCTGTATTGCTGTAATATGAAGGATCTGGCGGTTCTATCCCTGCTGCCTGTCAGTCACACGGTCTGTATGGCTGTAATATGAAGGATCTGGCGGTTCTGTCCCTGCTGCCTGTCAGTCACACAGTCTGTATTGCTGTAATATGAAGGATCTGGCGGTTCTATCCCTGCTGCCTGTCAGTCACACGGTCTGTATGGCTGTAATATGAAGGATCTGGCGGTTCTATCCCTGCTGCCTGTCAGTCACACAGTCTGTATTGCTGTAATATGAAGGATCTGGCGGTTCTGTCCCTGCTGCCTGTCAGTCACACAGTCTGTATGGCTGTAATATGAAGGTTCTGGCGGTTCTGTCCCTGCTGCCTGTCAGTCACACGGTCTGTATTGCTGTAATATGAAGGATCTGGCGGTTCTGTCCCTGCTGCCTGTCAGTCACACAGTCTGTATGGCTGTAATATGAAGGATCTGGCGTTTCTATCCCCGCTGCCTGTCAGTCACACAGTCTGTATTGCTGTAATATGAAGGATCTGGCGGTTCTATCCCTGCTGCCTGTCAGTCACACAGTCTGTATTGCTGTAATATGAAGGATCTGGCGGTTCTATCCCCGCTGCCTGTCAGTCACACGGTCTGTATGGCTGTAATATGAAGGATCTGGCGGTTCTATCCCTGCTGCCTGTCAGTCACACGGTCTGTATTGCTGTAATATGAAGGATCTGGCGGTTCTATCCCTGCTGCCTGTCAGTCACACGGTCTGTATTGCTGTAATATGAAGGATCTGGCGGTTCTGTCCCTGCTGCCTGTCAGTCACACAGTCTGTATGGCTGTAATATGAAGGTTCTGGCGGTTCTGTCCCTGCTGCCTGTCAGTCACACAGTCTGTATGGCTGTAATATGAAGGTTCTGGCGGTTCTGTCCCTGCTGCCTGTCAGTCACACGGTCTGTATTGCTGTAATATGAAGGATCTGGCGGTTCTGTCCCTGCTGCCTGTCAGTCACACAGTCTGTATGGCTGTAATATGAAGGATCTGGCGTTTCTATCCCCGCTGCCTGTCAGTCACACAGTCTGTATTGCTGTAATATGAAGGATCTGGCGGTTCTATCCCTGCTGCCTGTCAGTCACACAGTCTGTATTGCTGTAATATGAAGGATCTGGCGGTTCTATCCCCGCTGCCTGTCAGTCACACGGTCTGTATGGCTGTAATATGAAGGATCTGGCGGTTCTATCCCTGCTGCCTGTCAGTCACACGGTCTGTATTGCTGTAATATGAAGGATCTGGCGGTTCTATCCCTGCTGCCTGTCAGTCACACGGTCTGTATTGCTGTAATATGAAGGATCTGGCGGTTCTGTCCCTGCTGCCTGTCAGTCACACAGTCTGTATGGCTGTAATATGAAGGTTCTGGCGGTTCTGTCCCTGCTGCCTGTCAGTCACACGGTCTGTATTGCTGTAATATGAAGGATCTGGCGGTTCTGTCCCTGCTGCCTGTCAGTCACACAGTCTGTATGGCTGTAATATGAAGGATCTGGCGTTTCTATCCCCGCTGCCTGTCAGTCACACAGTCTGTATTGCTGTAATATGAAGGATCTGGCGGTTCTATCCCTGCTGCCTGTCAGTCACACAGTCTGTATTGCTGTAATATGAAGGATCTGGCGGTTCTATCCCTGCTGCCTGTCAGTCACACGGTCTGTATGGCTGTAATATGAAGGATCTGGCGGTTCTATCCCTGCTGCCTGTCAGTCACACGGTCTGTATTGCTGTAATATGAAGGATCTGGCGGTTCTATCCCTGCTGCCTGTCAGTCACACGGTCTGTATTGCTGTAATATGAAGGATCTGGCGGTTCTGTCCCTGCTGCCTGTCAGTCACACAGTCTGTATTGCTGTAATATGAAGGATCTGGCAGTTCTATCCCCGCTGCCTGTCAGTCACACAGTCTGTATTGCTGTAATATGAAGGATCTGGCGGTTCTATCCCTGCTGCCTGTCAGTCACACAGTCTGTATTGCTGTAATATGAAGGATCTGGCGGTTCTATCCCTGCTGCCTGTCAGTCACACGGTCTGTATTGCTGTAATATGAAGGATCTGGCGGTTCTATCCCCGCTGCCTGTCAGTCACACAGTCTGTATGGCTGTAATATGAAGGATCTGGCGGTTCTATCCCCGCTGCCTGTCAGTCACACGGTCTGTATGGCTGTAATATGAAGGATCTGGCGGTTCTGTCCCTGCTGCCTGTCAGTCACACAGTCTGTATGGCTGTAATATGAAGGATCTGGCGGTTCTGTCCCTGCTGCCTGTCAGTCACACAGTCTGTATTGCTGTAATATGAAGGATCTGGCGGTTCTGTCCCCGCTGCCTGTCAGTCACACAGTCTGTATTGCTGTAATATGAAGGATCTGGCGGTTCTATCCCTGCTGCCTGTCAGTCACACAGTCTGTATTGCTGTAATATGAAGGATCTGGCGGTTCTATCCCCGCTGCCTGTCAGTCACACGGTCTGTATTGCTGTAATATGAAGGATCTGGCGGTTCTATCCCCGCTGCCTGTCAGTCACACGGTCTGTATTGCTGTAATATGAAGGATCTGGCGGTTCTGTCCCTGCTGCCTGTCAGTCACACAGTCTGTATTGCTGTAATATGAAGGATCTGGCGGTTCTATCCCTGCTGCCTGTCAGTCACACAATCTGTATTGCTGTAATATGAAGGATCTGGCGGTTCTATCCCCGCTGCCTGTCAGTCACACGGTCTGTATTGCTGTAATATGAAGGATCTGGCGGTTCTGTCCCTGCTGCCTGTCAGTCACACAGTCTGTATTGCTGTAATATGAAGGATCTGGCAGTTCTGTCCCTGCTGCCTGTCAGTCACACGGTCTGTATTGCTGTAATATGAAGGATCTGGCGGTTCTATCCCTGCTGCCTGTCAGTCACACAGTCTGTATTGCTGTAATATGAAGGATCTGGCAGTTCTATCCCTGCTGCCTGTCAGTCACACAGTCTGTATTGCTGTAATATGAAGGTTCTGGCGGTTCTATCCCCGCTGCCTGTCAGTCACACGGTCTGTATTGCTGTAATATGAAGGATCTATCAGTTCTGTCCCTGCTGCCTGTCAGTCACACAGTCTGTATTGCTGTAATATGAAGGATCTGGCGGTTCTGTCCCTGCTGCCTGTCAGTCACACAGTCTGTATTGCTGTAATATGAAGGATCTGGCGGTTCTATCCCTGCTGCCTGTCAGTCACACAGTCTGTATTGCTGTAATATGAAGGATCTGGCGGTTCTATCCCTGCTGCCTGTCAGTCACACGGTCTGTATTGCTGTAATATGAAGGATCTGGCGGTTCTATCCCCGCTGCCTGTCAGTCACACGGTCTGTATTGCTGTAATATGAAGGATCTGGCGGTTCTATCCCCGCTGCCTGTCAGTCACACAGTCTGTATTGCTGTAATATGAAGGATCTGGCGGTTCTATCCCTGCTGCCTGTCAGTCACACAGTCTGTATTGCTGTAATATGAAGGATCTGGCAGTTCTATCCCTGCTGCCTGTCTGTCACACAGTCTGTATTGCTGTAATATGAGGGATCTGCGGTTCTATCCCTGCTGCCTGTCAGTCACACGGTCTGTATTGCTGTAATATGAAGGATCTGGCGGTTCTGTCCCTGCTGCCTGTCAGTCACACAGTCTGTATTGCTGTAATATGAAGGATCTGGCGGTTCTGTCCCTGCTGCCTGTCAGTCACACAGTCTGTATTGCTGTAATATGAAGGATCTGGCGGTTCTGTCCCTGCTGCCTGTCAGTCACACGGTCTGTATTGCTGTAATATGAAGGATCTGGCGGTTCTATCCCCGCTGCCTGTCAGTCACACAGTCTGTATTGCTGTAATATGAAGGATCTGGCGGTTCTATCCCCACTGCCTGTCAGTCACACAGTCTGTATGGCTGTAATATGAAGGATCTGGCAGTTCTATCCCCACTGCCTGTCAGTCACACAGTCTGTATTGCTGTAATATGAAGGATCTGGCGGTTCTATCCCCGCTGCCTGTCAGTCACACAGTCTGTATTGCTGTAATATGAAGGATCTGGCAGTTCTATCCCTGCTGCCTGTCAGTCACACAGTCTGTATTGCTGTAATATGAAGGATCTGGCAGTTCTATCCCCACTGCCTGTCAGTCACACAGTCTGTATTGCTGTAATATGAAGGATCTGGCGGTTCTATCCCCGCTGCCTGTCAGTCACACAGTCTGTATTGCTGTAATATGAAGGATCTGGCAGTTCTATCCCCGCTGCCTGTCAGTCACACACAGAAACCCATATTCACGTGCAATAAAACCATATAACGCCTTCCATACAGAGGGGTTTGTGTAATGTAGGATTATGTGTTTATTGCAGTCTGGGTGCAGTCTTGCTATAGGTTCCTGTCTGTCAGGGTGCAGACCTTTTATAGGGTCCTGTCAGTTTGGGTGCCGGAATTCTATAGGGTCCTGTCAGTCTGTACGTAGAACTGCTATAGGGTCCTGTCAGTCTTGGTGTAGGAATGCTATAGGGTCCTGTCAGTCTTGGTGTAGGACTGCTATAGGGTCCTGTCAGTCTTGGTGTAGGAATGCTATAGGGTTCTGTCTGTCTGGGTGCAGTCCTGCTATAGGGTTCTGTCTGTGGATGTATCAATGCTATGGAGTCCTGTGAGTCTGTGTGTAGGCCTGCTATAGGGTTCTGTCCACCTCGGTATATGAATGCTATACGGTCTTGCCAGTCTGGGCGCAGACTTGCTATGGGGTCCTTTCCGTCTGGATGTATGAATGCTATGGGGTCGTGTCTGTCTGGTTTCAGGAATGCTATAGGGTCCTGTCAGTCTGGGTGCAGGCCTGCTATGGGGTCCTGTCAGTCTGGGTGCAGGCCTGCTATAGGGTCCTGTCAGTCTGGGTGCAGGCCTGTTATGGGGTCCTGTCAGGCTGGGTGCAGACCTGTTATGGGGTCCTGTCAGCGTTGGTACAGCTATAGGGTCCTGTAAGGCTGGGTGCAGACCTGTTATGGGGTCCTGTCAGGCTGGGTGCAGACCTGTTATGGGGTCCTGTCAGGCTGGGTGCAGACCTGTTATGGGGTCCTGTCATGCTGGGTGCAGACCTGTTATGGGGTCCTGTAAGGCTGGGTGCAGACCTGTTATGGGGTCCTGTAAGGCTGGGTGCAGACCTGTTATGGGGTCCTGTCACGCTGGGTGCAGACCTGTTATGGGGTCCTGTCAGGCTGGGTGCAGACCCCTGTTATGGGGTCCTGTAAGGCTGGGTGCAGACCCCTGTTATGGGGTCCTGTCAGGCTGGGTGCAGGGATGTTACAGGTGCTTGTTAGTAGCTAGCCATGCACTCCATGGGGCCATGTGACTTTTGAGAAGGATCAATTAAGAAATGTCTCTTAGCAGCAGCAGGGAGGAGGAGATGGTGTTCCAGACAGACTGGTACAGGAGCGGATGTTTGTGTTGGAGAGAACGCACTGGGACCCCAAGCTGCCTGCAGTGCCATTTACATCAGGCCAGGAAACCAAGCAGACGTGCATTTAAAGCGGCCATTGCTGAATCCTCTATAAGAGTTATATTTCCCAAACTGCATTGCACAATGCATACAGTATCTTTCAGCAGTGACCCCCCACACGGCTGTGCTAGCATGTCCTGTGTATGTATGTATGTCTTTATTTATATAGCGCCAAAAGTGTACTCAGCGCTTCACAAAGATACAGTACAGGGAATTATAATTATACAATAAGCACAGCAATATCAAACAATAGGAAAGGAAATCCCTGCCCCGAAGAGCTTACAATCTAAGGTTTGATGGGGAACTTACAGAGACAGCAGGTGAGGGAATAAGTGCTGTCGATGGCAGTGCTTGGCCACAATGGGTGGTAGGAGTGGCTGAGTGTGGGACAATAGCCACGAGTGCAGGCTGTTGGGATCCTTAACTTGTGGGGTGATATTTAAGGCTGGTCAGTATTAAATCAGAAGGTTAACACCATTTACAGGGGAAGAGATGGCAGGGAGGCATGAGTAAGATCAGGTGTGTATGTCTGGGTGCAGGATTTGGGGAGATCCCCAGCAGCAGGAAGGAGGAGATAGAGGGTGTGAATAGAGGATTTGTGTAGATGCTTTTTATTGAGGGGTAAAGAAGTTGTTGGGAGAGAGGTGTATAAATAATGGTGCAGTGGGGAGTGGGGATGTTGGAGAGAACAGAGACGTTCACAAAGTAGTGAGGAAACAGTAAACAAAAAAAAGCAGTAGGGAGGGCATGGTGAGATGCAGGAGAGACAGGCCAGGTATTGGAGGATAGGGAGGGCATGGTGAGATGCAGGAGGAGAGACAGGCCAGGTATTGGAGGATAGGGAGGGCATGGTGAGATGCAGGAGGAGAGACAGGCCAGGTATTGGAGGATAGGGAGGGCATGGTGAGATGCAGGAGGAGAGACAGGCCAGGTATTGGAGGATAGGGAGGGCATGGTGAGATGCAGGAGGAGAGACAGGCCAGGTATTGGAGGATAGGGAGGGCATGGTGAGATGCAGGAGGAGAGACAGGCCAGGTATTGGAGGATAGGGAGGGCATGGTGAGATGCAGGAGAGACAGGCCAGGTATTGGAGGATAGGGAGGATAGGGAGGGCATGGTGAGATGCAGGAGGAGAGACAGGCCAGGTATTGGAGGATAGGGAGGGCATGGTGAGATGCAGGAGAGACAGGCCAGGTATTGGAGGATAGGGAGGATAGGGAGGGCATGGTGAGATGCAGGAGGAGAGACAGGCCAGGTATTGGAGGATAGGGAGGGCATGGTGAGATGCAGGAGAGACAGGCCAGGTATTGGAGGATAGGGAGGGCATGGTGAGATGCAGGAGGAGAGACAGGCCAGGTATTGGGGGATAGGGAGAGCATGGTGAGATGCAGGAGGCGAGACAGGCCAGGTATTGGAGGATAGGGAGGGCATGGTGAGATGCAGGAGGAGAGACAGGCCAGGTATTGGAGGATAGGGAGGGCATGGTGAGATGCAGGAGGAGAGACAGGCCAGGTATTGGAGGATAGGGAGGGCATGGTGAGATGCAGGAGGAGAGACAGGCCAGGTATTGGAGGATAGGGAGGGCATGGTGAGATGCAGGAGGAGAGACAGGCCAGGTATTGGAGGATAGGGAGGGCATGGTGAGATGCAGGAGGAGAGACAGGCCAGGTATTGGAGGATAGGGAGGGCATGGTGAGATGCAGGAGGAGAGACAGGCCAGGTATTGGAGGATAGGGAGGGCATGGTGAGATGCAGGAGGAGAGACAGGCCAGGTATTGGAGGATAGGGAGGGCATGGTGAGATGCAGGAGGAGAGACAGGCCAGGTATTGGAGGATAGGGAGGGCATGGTGAGATGCAGGAGAGACAGGCCAGGTATTGGAGGATAGGGAGGGCACGGTGAGATGCAGGAGGAGAGACAGGCCAGGTATTGGAGGATAGGGAGGGCATGGTGAGATGCAGGAGAGACAGGCCAGGTATTGGAGGATAGGGAGGGCACGGTGAGATGCAGGAGGAGAGACAGGCCAGGTATTGGAGGATAGGGAGGGCATGGTGAGATGCAGGAGGAGAAACAGGCCAGGTATTGGAGGATAGGGAGGGCATGGTGAGATGCAGGAGGAGAGACAGGCCAGGTATTGGAGGATAGGGAGGGCATGGTGAGATGCAGGAGGAGAGACAGGCCAGGTATTGGAGGATAAGGAGGGCATGGTGAGATGCAGGAGGAGAGACAGGCCAGGTATTGGAGGATAGGGAGGGCATGGTGAGATGCAGGAGAGACAGGCCAGGTATTGGAGGATAGGGAGGGCACGGTGAGATGCAGGAGGAGAGACAGGCCAGGTATTGGAGGATAGGGAGGGCACGGTGAGATGCAGGAGGAGAGACAGGCCAGGTATTGGAGGATAGGGAGGGCATGGTGAGATGCAGGAGGAGAGACAGGCCAGGTATTGGAGGATAGGGAGGGCATGGTGAGATGCAGGAGGAGAGACAGGCCAGGTATTGGAGGATAGGGAGGGCATGGTGAGATGCAGGAGGAGAGACAGGTCAGGTATTGGAGGATAGGGAGGGCATGGTGAGATGCAGGAGGAGAGACAGGCCAGGTATTGGAGGATAGGGAGGGCATGGTGAGATGCAGGAGGAGAGACAGGCCAGGTATTGGAGGATAGGGAGGGCATGGTGAGATGCAGGAGGAGAGACAGGCCAGGTATTGGAGGATAGGGAGGGCATGGTGAGATGCAGGAGGAGAGACAGGCCAGGTATTGGAGGATAGGGAGGGCATGGTGAGATGCAGGAGGAGAGACAGGTCAGGTATTGGAGGATAGGGAGGGCATGGTGAGATGCAGGAGGAGAGACAGGCCAGGTATTGGAGGATAGGGAGGGCACGGTGAGATGCAGGAGGAGAGACAGGCCAGGTATTGGAGGATAGGGAGGGCATGGTGAGATGCAGGAGGAGAGAGTTCTCACAGCTGCAGAGTTGTTGTTGTGCAGAGTCCAGATCTTCCTCCAATCTTCACCTCCAATTTCAACTCCAAAATTAACTTCACTCACTTTCAATGTTACACTTTAAAATGTTGCACAGCCATAATGTATGTTATTGGGAACACGTGGCTGTGTTAGCATGTCCTGTGTATGTTATTGGGAACACGTGGCTGTGTTAGCATGTCCTGTGTATGTTATTGGGAACACGTGGCTGTGTTAGCATGTCCTGTGTATGTTATTGGGAACACGTGGCTGTGTTAGTATGTCCTGTGTATGTTATTGGGAACACGTGGCTGTGTTAGTATGTCCTGTGTATGTTATTGGGAACACGTGGCTGTGTTAGCATGTCCTGTGTATGTTATTGGGAACACGTGGCTGTGTTAGTATGTCCTGTGTATGTTATTGGGAACACGTGGCTGTGTTAGCATGTCCTGTGTATGTTATTGGGAACACGTGGCTGTGTTAGTATGTCCTGTGTATGTTATTGGGAACACGTGGCTGTGTTAGCATGTCCTGTGTATGTTATTGGGAACACGTGGCTGTGTTAGCATGTCCTGTGTATGTTATTGGGAACACGTGGCTGTGTTAGCATGTCCTGTGTATGTTATTGGGAACACGTGGCTGTGTTAGCATGTCCTGTGTATGTTATTGGGAACACGTGGCTGTGTTAGCATGTCCTGTGTATGTTATTGGGAACACGTGGCTGTGTTAGCATGTCCTGTGTATGTTATTGGGAACACGTGGCTGTGTTAGCATGTCCTGTGTATGTTATTGGGAACACGTGGCTGTGTTAGCATGTCCTGTGTATGTTATTGGGAACACGTGGCTGTGTTAGCATGTCCTGTGTATGTTATTGGGAACACGTGGCTGTGTTAGCATGTCCTGTGTATGTTATTGGGAACACGTGGCTGTGTTAGCATGTCCTGTGTATGTTATTGGGAACACGTGGCTGTGTTAGCATGTCCTGTGTATGTTATTGGGAACACGTGGCTGTGTTAGCATGTCCTGTGTATGTTATTGGGAACACGTGGCTGTGTTAGCATGTCCTGTGTATGTTATTGGGAACACGTGGCTGTGTTAGTATGTCCTGTGTATGTTATTGGGAACACGTGGCTGTGTTAGCATGTCCTGTGTATGTTATTGGGAACACGTGGCTGTGTTAGCATGTCCTGTGTATGTTATTGGGAACACGTGGCTGTGTTAGCATGTCCTGTGTATGTTATTGGGAACACGTGGCTGTGTTAGCATGTCCTGTGTATGTTATTGGGAACACGTGGCTGTGTTAGCATGTCCTGTGTATGTTATTGGGAACACGTGGCTGTGTTAGCATGTCCTGTGTATGTTATTGGGAACACATGGCTGTGTTAGCATGTCCTGTGTATGTTATTGGGAACACGTGGCTGTGTTAGTATGTCCTGTGTATGTTATTGGGAACACGTGGCTGTGTTAGCATGTCCTGTGTATGTTATTGGGAACACGTGGCTGTGTTAGCATGTCCTGTGTATGTTATTGGGAACACGTGGCTGTGTTAGCATGTCCTGTGTATGTTATTGGGAACACGTGGCTGTGTTAGCATGTCCTGTGTATGTTATTGGGAACACGTGGCGGTGTTAGCATGTCCTGTGTATGTTATTGGGAACACGTGGCTGTGTTAGTATGTCCTGTGTATGTTATTGGGAACACGTGGCTGTGTTAGTATGTCCTGTGTATGTTATTGGGAACACGTGGCTGTGTTAGCATGTCCTGTGTATGTTATTGGGAACACGTGGCTGTGTTAGCATGTCCTGTGTATGTTATTGGGAACACGTGGCTGTGTTAGCATGTCCTGTGTATGTTATTGGGAACACGTGGCTGTGTTAGCATGTCCTGTGTATGTTATTGGGAACACGTGGCTGTGTTAGTATGTCCTGTGTATGTTATTGGGAACACGTGGCTGTGTTAGCATGTCCTGTGTATGTTATTGGGAACACGTGGCTGTGTTAGCATGTCCTGTGTATGTTATTGGGAACACGTGGCTGTGTTAGCATGTCCTGTGTATGTTATTGGGAACACGTGGCTGTGTTAGTATGTCCTGTGTATGTTATTGGGAACACGTGGCTGTGTTAGCATGTCCTGTGTATGTTATTGGGAACACGTGGCTGTGTTAGCATGTCCTGTGTATGTTATTGGGAACACGTGGCTGTGTTAGCATGTCCTGTGTATGTTATTGGGAACACGTGGCTGTGTTAGCATGTCCTGTGTATGTTATTGGGAACACGTGGCTGTGTTAGCATGTCCTGTGTATGTTATTGGGAACACGTGGCTGTGTTAGTATGTCCTGTGTATGTTATTGGGAACACGTGGCTGTGTTAGCATGTCCTGTGTATGTTATTGGGAACACGTGGCTGTGTTAGCATGTCCTGTGTATGTTATTGGGAACACGTGGCTGTGTTAGCATGTCCTGTGTATGTTATTGGGAACACGTGGCTGTGTTAGCATGTCCTGTGTATGTTATTGGGAACACATGGCTGTGTTAGTATGTCCTGTGTATGTTATTGGGAACACGTGGCTGTGTTAGCATGTCCTGTGTATGTTATTGGGAACACGTGGCTGTGTTAGCATGTCCTGTGTATGTTATTGGGAACACGTGGCTGTGTTAGCATGTCCTGTGTATGTTATTGGGAACACGTGGCTGTGTTAGCACGTCCTGTGTATGTTATTGGGAACACGTGGTTGTTAATGGCACCTTCCGGTGTGTGACACAAGTTTGCCTTGCCAGTTGTGTGCTTGGAGGTCACACCTGCTAAACGTTCATTGTGGGGCTGGCAGAGGAGCCCTTGGTACAGATGCAGAAGAATCTGGGGGTGGGTTTGGGGGTAGGAGGTCTCCCTGCAGCTATTTTGGGTGATCTGTCTGTGTTATTACCACTCGCACTTCTGCTTTCTTTAAATCCTAACCGTATTACTACAAAGCCGTTATTACTTTGAAACCTTTTCCCATGAAAGCTCAGGGGAGCAGATTGAAGGACACTGCCTTGCAGGGGGGGGGAGGATGAGGTGTGCCGCGTACCTTTCTGCCTTGCAGGGGGGGGGAGGATGAGGCGTGCCGCGTACCTTTCTGCCTTGCAGGGGGGGAGGATGAGGCGTGCCGCGTACCTTTCTGCCTTGCAGGGGGGGGGGAGGCGTGCCGCGTACCTTTCTGCCTTGCAGGGGGGGGGGGAGGATGAGGCGTGCCGCGTACCTTTCTGCCTTGCAGGGGGGGGGGGGGGAGGCGTGCCGCGTACCTTTCTGCCTTGCAGGGGGGGGGAGGATGAGGCGTGCCGCGTACCTTTCTGCCTTGCAGGGGGGAGGATGAGGCGTGCCGCGTACCTTTCTGCCTTGCAGGGGGGGGGAGGAGGATGAGGCGTGCCGCGTACCTTTCTGCCTTGCAGGGGGGGGGAGGATGAGGCGTGCCGCGTACCTTTCTGCCTTGCAGGGGGGGGGGAGGATGAGGTGTGCCGCGTACCTTTCTGCCTTGCAGGGGGGGGGAGGATGAGGCGTGCCGCGTACCTTTCTGCCTTGCAGGGGGGGGGAGGATGAGGCGTGCCGCGTACCTTTCTGCCTTGCAGGGGGGGAGGATGAGGCGTGCCGCGTACCTTTCTGCCTTGCAGGGGGGGAGGATGAGGCGTGCCGCGTACCTTTCTGCCTTGCAGGGGGGGAGGATGAGGCGTGCCGCGTACCTTTCTGCCTTGCAGGGGGGGGAGGATGAGGCGTGCCGCGTACCTTTCTGCCTTGCAGGGGGGGGGAGGATGAGGCGTGCCGCGTACCTTTCTGCCTTGCAGGGGGGGGGGAGGATGAGGCGTGCCGCGTACCTTTCTGCCTTGCAGGGGGGGGGAGGCGTGCCGCGTACCTTTCTGCCTTGCAGGGGGGGGGGAGGCGTGCCGCGTACCTTTCTGCCTTGCAGGGGGGGGGGGATGAGGCGTGCCGCGTACCTTTCTGCCTTGCAGGGGGGGGGGAGGATGAGGCGTGCCGCGTACCTTTCTGCCTTGCAGGGGGGGGGGGAGGGGGGCGTGCCGCGTACCTTTCTGCCTTGCAGGGGGGGGGGAGGCGTGCCGCGTACCTTTGTCAGCACTGCAGGGGGGGGGGGGATGAGGCGTGCCGCGTACCTTTGTCAGCACTGCAGGGGGGGGGGGGATGAGGCGTGCCGCGTACCTTTGTCAGCACTGCAGGGGGGGGGAGGATGAGGCGTGCCGCGTACCTTTGTCAGCACTGCAGGGGGGGGGGGGGGGATGAGGCGTGCCGCGTACCTTTGTCAGCACTGCAGGGGGGGGGAGGATGAGGCGTGCCGCGTACCTTTCTGCCTTGCAGGGGGGGGGGGGATGAGGCGTGCCGCGTACCTTTCTGCCTTGCAGGGGGGGGGGGGGGATGAGGCGTGCCGCGTACCTTTGTCAGCACTGCAGGGGGGGGGAGGATGAGGCGTGCCGCGTACCTTTGTCAGCACTGCAGGGGGGGGGGGGGGGATGAGGCGTGCCGTGTACCTTTGTCAGCACTGCAGGGGGGGGGGGGGGGGATGAGGCGTGCCGCGTACCTTTGTCAGCACTGCAGGGGGGGGGAGGATGAGGCGTGCCGCGTACCTTTGTCAGCACTGCAGGGGGGGGGGGGGGGATGAGGCGTGCCGTGTACCTTTGTCAGCACTGCAGGGGGGGGGGAGGATGAGGCGTGCCGCGTACCTTTGTCAGCACTGCAGGGGGGGGGGGGGGGGAGGCGTGCCGCGTACCTTTGTCAGCACTGCAGGGGGGGGGGAGGATGAGGCGTGCCGCGTACCTTTGTCAGCACTGCAGGGGGGGGGGGGGGGGGGAGGCGTGCCGCGTACCTTTGTCAGCACTGCAGGGGGGGGGGAGGATGAGGCGTGCCGCGTACCTTTGTCAGCACTGCAGGGGGGGGGGGGGATGAGGCGTGCCGCGTACCTTTGTCAGCACTGCAGGGGGGGGGGGGGGGAGGCGTGCCGCGTACCTTTGTCAGCACTGCAGGGGGGGGGAGGATGAGGCGTGCCGCGTACCTTTGTCAGCACTGCAGGGGGGGGGGGGGGGATGAGGCGTGCCGCGTACCTTTGTCAGCACTGCAGGGGGGGGGGGGGAGGCGTGCCGCGTACCTTTGTCAGCACTGCAGGGGGGGGGGAGGATGAGGCGTGCCGCGTACCTTTGTCAGCACTGCAGGGGGGGGGGGGGGAGGCGTGCCGCGTACCTTTGTCAGCACTGCAGGGGGGGGGGGGATGAGGCGTGCCGCGTACCTTTGTCAGCACTGCAGGGGGGGGGGGGGGGGAGGCGTGCCGCGTACCTTTGTCAGCACTGCCCAGACAGTTACATTGTTCTGTGTTACAGATGCACAAAGCCAGCGAAGCCACTCTCAATAATTTATTTTAAAATCAATGGGAATGAGTTTGTGTCTGGCGGGTGCAGAGCTCCACAAGAAGGTCTGATTTATTTACAAGAGATCTTCCTCTCTAATGGGGGCAGAGCCGCCGAAACACTGACCCTCCAGCTTGGGACCCAATTTGTAACTCACAGCGGAGGGCTGACCTAATTTGCATTGATTGTAGTTGGTTAGCAGAGACAGCAGGGCACGGGCAGTGAAGGTGAGGCGAGCTACCGTCTAGGAAGGAGTCTCACCACAAAACATGTCTCCCTCCAGCAGCAACGTAACTCTCCATGCGCAGAGAGGCCTACAGCCACGTAGGCACGTCCTGGGGGTCAACCATGTCCTGGGGTCAGGGTGGTTTGGGGCTCAGGTGGTGCGAAACGTACGTCGGTGTTTTTATGACGTTCGGTCTGTGACGTCATCAGGCGGCGTGGGGTTGGAGCGGCGAAGTGAACGCCAGGTTGCATACTATCTTCTCCGCAACACCGCTACATTGCGAGATAACAGAGAGTGTACACGGAGAGGCTGGGATACCTGTACTAAGGTTTATTTGGCACAGAGTGCAGTCCATAGCCGCATGTGTCGGCTTCTCTGACTTGACACTAGCAGAAGGTGACACATACACACCCCATTATAGGGAAGAGCGACAAGTGTTTGTCAGAGTGTATAGATATCTCTTCAACAGGATAGCAACATTGCGACATAGCAGAGCGTGTGTACTGCACCGACACACTTTATTCGAGCAAATACCCAGTATGTACCTGGCAGATACCTGGAATGCGCCGCTCCTCACCTCTGACAAGCCCCGTTCTGTTTGCCTTCCCAGCCTGGGTTCATGCCTGGCTGACGGGCGGCTGATCTGTTAAATGATAATGATTAGGATTTAATAGGCTGCAATGCTTCGCGTGTCTACCAGATGGCATAAATTCATGAATTGTAATGCAGCATATATATATATATACTGTGCAGTATTGCAGCCAGCGGGAATAAAATGCTTCAATCCCTGTCTGGAAAATAACCCAATGCACTCGGGCAGAAAACAGTCACAAACCTCAATACACCCGGGTATACCCGAATTCGTGGGACTAGCCGAGCTCGAATAAAGTGTGTCGCCAGTGTATGTAACAACTGTGATATTTACACAAGGTACTACCTGACATAGAAGGCTAAAGTTTGATGCTTACATTGTATACTCGCATATATTAAGGGTATACAGCGGCTGAGAGACTACTTGTGCCACAGGAATACCTATGTATTACTAGCACATATATACTTAGGTGACACCCTTTTCAACACTCTCCTACTCCACCCACCCTGTTTCTTTTTAAACCCATAAGTGTTTATATGTCTTTGCATAGATGTTTAATAAAGTGTTTTAATATATATTACTAAATGGTGTATGGGCTCCTCCCTAGGATTGAATAATTCCTAACCATTTATTGGAAGCAGCGAGTGCAAATAGGTTCTTTTTGGGCTACTCCTTATGTATCCCCTCCTCCCTCCTTATGTTTTGGGGCTCAGCCATTTTCCGGGGGGTCAGGGTGTCCTGGGGGCTCAGCCGTGTCCTGGGGTTCAGGGGGTCTTGGGGATCAGCATGTCCTGGGGTCAGGGTGTCCTGGGGCCAGGGTGTCCTGGGGGTCAGGGTGTCCTGGGGGTCAGGGTGTCCTGGGGGTCAGGGTGTCCTGGGGGTCAGGGTGTCCTGTGGTCAGGGTGTCCTGGGGGCTCAGCCGTGTCCAGGGGGTCTTGGGGATCAGCATGTCCTGGGGTCAGGGTGTACTGGGTTCAGGGTGTCCTGGGGGTCAGGGTGTCATGGGGGTCAGGGTGTCCTGGGCGTCACGGTGTCCTGGGGGTCAGCGTGTCTTGTCGGTCAGGGCCTGTGCACTGAGTGTCCTCCGTTCTCTTGCAGATGAAGAGCCGTTTGAGGATTCAGAAGATTTGAAAGGAACCACTTATCAGATTCAATCAGGTACAGATCATAAGTAATTAGGTGATGTCTGGCTGTGCTGGGGAGGCCATCTTATATAGGAATTATAATGAATACACACACACGTTTATTGGGTCCAGAATGCACAGATTGGACCCAATTAACCACTTTTATGTGATAACCCATCGTGCTGTGCCGGTATATTGGATCTCTAGGGATCCTCACAGCCTATGACTATTTACCCGTTACTGTTTGTTGGTTGTTCTCTCTCCTCTCTATCTCTCTCTCCTCTCTCTCTCTCTCTCCTCTCTCTATCTCTATCTCCTCTCTCTCAACAAACTATACAAAAAAGTGTATTTTATTGACAACATTTCAGCTGCCCTCGGGAGTCTTTCTCAGGCACTCGAGAGGACACATTTTTGTATACTTTATTTGGTGTGTTACCAGGAAGTAATACATTGAGAGTTACCTCTCGTTTTCAAGTATGTCCTGGGCATAGTGTTAAGA
>NW_027453863.1:60000-67876 GCF_040206685.1 Ascaphus truei | reverse complement strand
TCCTCCTCCCTCCCACCCCTCCCCTCACCCAGCCCCTCCTCCCTCCCACCCTCCCCTCACCCACCCTCCCCCTCACCCAGCCTCCCTCCCTCCCACCCCTCCCCCTCACCCAGCCTCCTCCCTCCCCTCCCACCTCCCCTCACCCAGCCTCCTCCCTCCCACCCTCCCCTCACCCAGCCTCCTCCCTCCCACCCTCCCCTCACCCAGCCTCCTCCCTCCCACCCTCCCCTCACCCAGCCTCCTCCCTCCCACCCTCCCCTCACCCAGCCTCCTCCCTCCCTCACCCAGCCTCCTCCCTCCCACCCTCCCCTCACCCAGCCTCCTCCCTCCCACCCTCCCCTCACCCAGCCTCCTCCCCTCCCACCCTCCCCTCACCCAGCCTCCTCCCTCCCACCCTCCCCTCACCCACGCCTCCTCCCCCCACCCTCCCCTCACCCAGCCTCCTCCCTCCACCCAGCCTCCTCCCTCCCTCCCTCCCCTCACCCAGCCTCCTCCCTCCCTCCCTCCCTCCCCTCACCCAGCCTCCTCCCTCCCTCCCTCCCCTCACCCAGCCTCCTCCCTCCCTCCCTCCCCTCACCCAGCCTCCTCCCTCCCACCCTCCCCTCACCCAGCCTCCTCCCTCCCACCCTCCCCTCACCCAGCCTCCTCCCCTCCCACCCTCCCCCTCACCAGCCTCCTCCCTCCCACCTCCCCTCACCCAGCCTCCTCCCTCCCATCCTCCCCTCACCCAGCCTCCTCCCTCCCTCCCATCCTCCCTCACCCAGCCTCCTCCCTCCCTCCCATCCTCCCCTCACCCAGCCTCCTCCCTCCCTCCCACCCCTCCCCCTCACCCAGCCTCCTCCCTCCCTCCCACCCTCCCCTCACCCAGCCTCCTCCCTCCCACCCTCCCCTCACCCAGCCTCCTCCCTCCCTCCCACCCTCCCCTCACCCAGCCTCCTCCCTCCCTCCCACCCTCCCCTCACCCAGCCTCCTCCCTCCCTCCCACCCTCCCCTCACCCAGCCTCCTCCCTCCCTCCCACCCTCCCCTCACCCAGCCTCCTCCCTCCCTCCCACCCTCCCCTCACCCAGCCTCATCCCCTCCCTCCCACCCTCCCCTCACCCAGCCTCATCCCTCCCTCCCACCCTCCCCTCACCCAGCCTCATCCTCCCTCCCACCCTCCCCTCACCCTCCCACCCCCCAGCCTCATCCCTCCCTCCCACCCTCCCCTCACCCAGCCTCATCCCTCCCTCCCACCCCTCCCCTCACCCAGCCTCATCCCTCCCTCCCACCCTCCCCTCACCCAGCCTCATCCCTCCCTCCCACCCTCCCCTCACCCAGCCTCATCCCTCCTCCACCCTCCCCTCACCCAGCCTCATCCCTCCCTCCCACCCTCCCCTCACCCAGCCTCATCCCTCCCTCCCACCCTCCCCTCACCCAGCCTCATCCCTCCCTCCCACCCTCCCCTCACCCAGCCTCATCCCTCCCTCCCACCCTCCCCTCACCCAGCCTCATCCCTCCCTCCCACCCTCCCCTCACCCAGCCTCATCCCCTCCCTCCCACCCTCCCCTCACCCAGCCTCATCCTCCCTCCCACCCTCCCCTCACCCAGCCTCATCCCTCCCTCCCACCCTCCCCTCACCCAGCCTCATCCCTCCCTCCCCTCACCCAGCCTCCCACCCTCCCCTCACCCAGCCTCATCCCTCCCTCCCACCCTCCCCTCACCCAGCCTCATCCCTCCCTCCCACCCTCCCCTCACCCAGCCTCATCCCTCCCTCCCACCCTCCCCTCACCCAGCCTCATCCCTCCCTCCCACCCTCCCCTCACCCAGCCTCATCCCTCCCTCCCACCCTCCCCTCACCCAGCCTCATCCCTCCCTCCCACCCTCCCCTCACCCAGCCTCATCCAGCCTCATCCCTCCCACCCTCCCCTCACCCAGCCTCATCCCTCCCACCCTCCCCTCACCCAGCCTCATCCCTCCCACCCTCCCCTCACCCAGCCTCATCCAGCCTCATCCCTCCCACCCTCCCCTCACCCAGCCTCATCCAGCCTCATCCCTCCCCACCCTCCCCTCACCCAGCCTCATCCAGCCTCATCCCTCCCACCCTCCCCTCACCCCAGCCTCATCCCTCCCTCCCACCCTCCCCTCACCCAGCCTCATCCCTCCCTCCCACCCTCCCCTCACCCAGCCTCATCCCTCCCTCCCACCCTCCCCTCACCCAGCCTCATCCCTCCCACCCTCCCCTCACCAGCCTCATCCCTCCCTCCCTCACCCAGCATTCATCCCTCCCTCCCACCCTCCCCTCACCCAGCATTCATCCCTCCCTCCCACCCTCCCCTCACCCAGCATTCATCCCTCCCTCCCACCCTCCCCTCACCCAGCATTCATCCCTCCCTCCCACCCTCCCCTCACCCAGCATTCATCCCCCTCCCCCACCCCCTCCCCCCCTCACCCAGCATTCATCCCTCCCACCCTCCCCTCACCCAGCATTCATCCCTCCCTCCCACCCTCCCCTCACCCAGCATTCATCCCTCCCTCCCACCCTCCCCTCACCCAGCATTCATCCCTCCCTCCCACCCTCCCCTCACCCAGCATTCATCCCTCCCTCCCACCCTCCCCTCACCCAGCATTCATCCCTCCCTCCCACCCTCCCCCTCACCCAGCATTCATCCCTCCCTCCCACCCTCCCCTCACCCAGCATTCATCCCTCCCTCCCACCCTCCCCTCACCCAGCATTCATCCCTCCCTCCCACCCTCCCCTCACCCAGCCTCCATCCCTCCCTCCCACCCTCCCCTCACCCAGCCTCCATCCCTCCCTCCCACCCTCCCCTCACCCAGCCTCATCCCTCCCTCCCACCCTCCCCTCACCCAGCCTCATCCCTCCCTCCCACCCTCCCCTCACCCAGCCTCATCCCTCCCTCCCACCCTCCCCTCACCCAGCCTCATCCCTCCCTCCCACCCTCCCCTCACCCAGCCTCATCCCTCCCTCCCACCCTCCCCTCATCCCTCCCTCCCCACCACTCCCCTCACCCAGCCTCATCCCTCCCTCCCACCCTCCCCTCACCCAGCCTCATCCCTCCCTCCCACCCTCCCCTCACCCAGCCTCATCCCTCCCTCCCACCCTCCCCTCACCCAGCCTCATCCCTCCCTCCCACCCTCCCCTCACCCAGCCTCATCCCTCCCTCCCACCCTCCCCTCACCCAGCCTCATCCCTCCCTCCACCCTCCCCTCACCCAGCCTCATCCCTCCCTCCCTCCCCTCACCCAGCCTCATCCCTCCCTCCCACCCTCCCCTCACCCAGCCTCATCCCTCCCTCCCACCCTCCCCTCACCCAGCCTCATCCCTCCCTCCCACCCTCCCCTCACCCAGCCTCATCCCTCCCTCCCACCCTCCCCTCACCCAGCCTCATCCCTCCCTCCCACCCTCCCCTCACCCAGCCTCATCCCTCCCTCCCACCCTCCCCTCACCCAGCCTCATCCCTCCCTCCCCTCACCCAGCCTCCCACCCTCCCCTCACCCAGCCTCATCCCTCCCTCCCACCCTCCCCTCACCCAGCCTCATCCCTCCCTCCCACCCTCCCCTCACCCAGCCTCATCCCTCCCTCCCACCCTCCCCTCACCCAGCCTCATCCAGCCTCATCCCTCCCACCCTCCCCTCACCCAGCCTCATCCCTCCCACCCTCCCCTCACCCAGCCTCATCCCTCCCACCCTCCCCTCACCCAGCCTCATCCAGCCTCATCCCTCCCACCCTCCCCTCACCCAGCCTCATCCAGCCTCATCCCTCCCACCCTCCCCTCACCCAGCCTCATCCAGCCTCATCCCTCCCACCCTCCCCTCACCCAGCCTCATCCAGCCTCATCCCTCCCTCCCACCCTCCCCTCACCCAGCCTCATCCCTCCCTCCCACCCTCCCCTCACCCAGCCTCATCCCTCCCTCCCACCCTCCCCCTCACCCAGCCTCATCCCTCCCACCCTCCCCTCACCCAGCCTCATCCCTCCCTCCCACCCTCCCCTAGCATTCATCCCTCCCTCCCACCCTCCCCTCACCCAGCATTCATCCCTCCCTCCCACCCTCCCCTCACCCAGCATTCATCCCTCCTCCACCCTCCCCTCACCCAGCATTCATCCCTCCCTCCCACCCTCCCCTCACCCAGCATTCATCCCTCCCTCCCACCCTCCCCTCACCCAGCATTCATCCCTCCCTCCCACCCTCCCCTCACCCAGCATTCATCCCTCCCTCCCACCCTCCCCTCACCCAGCATTCATCCCTCCCTCCCACCCTCCCCTCACCCAGCATTCATCCCTCCCTCCCACCCTCCCCTCACCCAGCATTCATCCCTCCCTCCCACCCTCCCCTCACCCAGCATTCATCCCTCCCTCCCACCCTCCCCTCACCCAGCATTCATCCCTCCCTCCCACCCTCCCCTCACCCAGCATTCATCCCTCCCTCCCACCCTCCCCTCACCCAGCATTCATCCCTCCCTCCCACCCTCCCCTCACCCAGCATTCATCCCTCCCTCCCACCCTCCCCTCACCCAGCATTCATCCCTCCCACCCTCCCCTCACCCAGCCTCCATCCCTCCCTCCCACCCTCCCCTCACCCAGCCTCCATCCCTCCCTCCCACCCTCCCCTCACCCAGCCTCATCCCTCCCTCCCACCCTCCCCTCACCCAGCCTCATCCCTCCCACCCTCCCCCTCACCCAGCCTCATCCCTCCCTCCCACCCTCCCCTCACCCAGCCTCCATCCCTCCCTCCCACCCTCCCCTCACCCAGCCTCATCCCTCCCTCCTCCCCTCACCCAGCCTCATCCCTCCCTCCCACCCTCCCCTCACCCCTCCCTCCCACCCTCCCCTCACCCAGCCTCATCCAGCCTCATCCCTCCCACCCTCCCCTCACCCAGCCTCATCCCACCCTCCCCTCACCCCAGCCTCATCCCCCTCCCACCCTCCCCTCACCCAGCCTCATCCCTCCCACCCTCCCCTCACCCAGCCTCATCCAGCCTCATCCTCCCACCCTCCCCTCACCCAGCCTCATCCAGCCTCATCCCTCCCACCCTCCCCTCACCCAGCCTCATCCCTCCCACCCCTCCCCTCACCCAGCCTCATCCAGCCTCATCCCTCCCACCCTCCCCCTCACCCAGCCTCATCCAGCCTCATCCCTCCCACCCTCCCCTCACCCAGCCTCATCCCTCCCACCCTCCCCTCACCCAGCCTCATCCCTCCCACCCTCCCCTCACCCAGCCTCATCCCTCCCACCCTCCCCTCACCCAGCCTCATCCCTCCCACCCTCCCCTCACCCAGCCTCATCCCTCCACCCTCCCCTCACCCAGCCTCATCCCTCCCACCCTCCCCTCACCCAGCCTCATCCCTCCCACCCTCCCCTCACCCAGCCTCATCCCTCCCACCCTCCCCTCACCCAGCCTCATCCCTCCCACCCTCCCCTCACCCAGCCTCATCCCTCCCACCCTCCCCTCACCCAGCCTCATCCCTCCCACCCTCCCCTCACCCAGCCTCATCCCTCACCCAGCCTCATCCCTCCCACCACCCAGCCTCATCCCTCCCACCCTCCCCCAGCCTCATCCCTCCCACCCTCCCCCAGCCTCATCCCTCCCACCCTCCCCCAGCCTCATCCCTCCCACCCTCCCCCAGCCTCATCCCTCCCACCCTCCCCTAGCCTCATCCCTCCCACCCTCCCCTAGCCTCATCCCTCCCACCCTCCCCTAGCCTCATCCCTCCCACCCTCCCCTAGCCTCATCCCTCCCACCCTCCCCTCACCCAGCCTCATCCCACCCTCCCCTCACCCAGCCTCATCCCTCCCACCCTCCCCTCACCCAGCCTCATCCCTCCCCTCACCCAGCCTCATCCCTCCCACCCTCCCCTCACCCAGCCTCATCCCTCCCACCCTCCCCTCACCCAGCCTCATCCCTCCCACCCTCCCCTCACCCAGCCTCATCCCTCCCACCCTCCCCTCACCCAGCCTCATCCCTCCCACCCTCCCCTCACCCAGCCTCATCCCTCCCACCCAGCCTCATCCCTCCCCTCACCCAGCCTCATCCCTCCCACCCTCCCCTCACCCAGCCTCATCCCTCCCACCCTCCCCTCACCCAGCCTCATCCCTCCCACCCTCCCCTCACCCAGCCTCATCCCTCCCACCCTCCCCTCACCCAGCCTCATCCCTCCCACCCTCCCCTCACCCAGCCTCATCCCTCCCACCCTCCCCTCACCCAGCCTCATCCCTCCCACCCTCCCCTCACCCAGCCTCATCCCTCCCACCCTCCCCTCACCCCATCCCTCGCCTCATCCCGCCTCATCCCTCCCACCCTCCCCTCACCCAGCCTCATCCCTCCCACCCTCCCCTCACCCAGCCTCATCCCTCCCACCCTCCCCTCACCCAGCCTCATCCCTCCCACCCTCCCCTCACCCAGCCTCATCCCTCCCACCCTCCCCTCACCCAGCCTCCCACCCTCCCCTCACCCAGCCTCATCCCTCCCACCCTCCCCTCACCCAGCCTCATCCCTCCCACCCTCCCCTCACCCAGCCTCATCCCTCCCACCCTCCCCTCACCCAGCCTCATCCCTCCCACCCTCCCCTCACCCAGCCTCATCCCTCCCACCCTCCCCTCACCCAGCCTCATCCCTCCCACCCTCCCCTCACCCAGCCTCATCCCTCCCACCCTCCCCTCACCCAGCCTCATCCCTCCCACCCTCCCCTCACCCAGCCTCATCCCTCCCACCCTCCCCTCACCCAGCCTCATCCCTCCCACCCTCCCCTCACCCAGCCTCATCCCTCCCACCCTCCCCTCACCCAGCCTCATCCCTCCCACCACCCAGCCTCATCCCTCCCACCCTCCCCCAGCCTCATCCCTCCCACCCTCCCCCAGCCTCATCCCTCCCAGCCTCATCCCTCCCACCCTCCCCTAGCCTCATCCCTCCCACCCTCCCCTAGCCTCATCCCTCCCACCCTCCCCTCACCCAGCCTCATCCCACCCTCCCCTCACCCAGCCTCATCCCTCCCTCCCCTCACCCAGCCTCATCCCTCCCACCCTCCCCTCACCCAGCCTCATCCCTCCCACCCTCCCCTCACCCAGCCTCATCCCTCCCACCCTCCCCTCACCCAGCCTCATCCCTCCCACCCTCCCCTCACCCAGCCTCATCCCTCCCACCCTCCCCTCACCCAGCCTCATCCCTCCCACCCTCCCCTCACCCAGCCTCATCCCTCCCACCCTCCCCTCACCCAGCCTCATCCCTCCCACCCTCCCCTCACCCAGCCTCATCCCTCCCACCCTCCCCTCACCCAGCCTCATCCCTCCCCTCACCCAGCCTCATCCCTCCCACCCTCCCCTCACCCAGCCTCATCCCTCCCACCCTCCCCTCACCCAGCCTCATCCCTCCCACCCTCCCCTCACCCAGCCTCATCCCTCCCACCCTCCCCTCACCCAGCCTCATCCCTCCCACCCTCCCCTCACCCAGCCTCATCCCTCCCACCCAGCCTCATCCCTCCCACCCTCCCCTCACCCAGCCTCATCCCTCCCACCCTCCCCTCACCCAGCCTCATCCCTCCCCTCACCCAGCCTCATCCCTCCCACCCTCCCCTCACCCAGCCTCATCGCTCCCACCCTCCCCTCACCCAGCCTCATCGCTCCCACCCTCCCCTCACCCAGCCTCATCCCTCCCACCCTCCCCTCACCACCCCTCATCCCTCCCACCCTCCCCTCACCACCCCTCATCCCTCCCACCCTCCCCTCACCACCCCTCATCCTCGGCCTCTCCTCCCCCCTCTCACTCACACTCGGCCTCTCCTCCCCCCTCTCACTCACACTCGGCCTCTCCTCCCCCCTCTCACTCACACTCGGCCTCTCCTCCCCCCTCTCACTCACACTCGGCCTCTCCTCCCCCCTCTCA